>NC_092811.1:84053445-84305598 GCF_040954645.1 Diabrotica undecimpunctata | reverse complement strand
ATTTAACCATCCTACATACTTCATCATCATCATTGGTGCTACAGCCCTATAAAAGAGCCTCGACCTTCCCAAGTCTATTACGCCAGTCAGTTCTATCCATTGCCAACTGTTGCCAGTTTGCTGCGCCTATTTGTCTACCATCCTCATCTACATCATCCCTCCATCTGAGTTTTGGTCTACCCCTTTTTCTACTTCCCACAGGTTGTGACATAAGGATTCTTCTAGGAGGGTTGTTCTGCTGTGATCTTGCCAGATGTCCTGCCCATCTTAGTCTTCCTATTTTTATAAAGGATACTACGTCTTTACCACCAAATATATGTTTATATCTGTGATATATCTCGTAGTTGTACCTCCTTCTCCAAACACCATTTTCACAGATGCCACCAAATATTCTTCTCAGGATCCTTCGTTCAAATACTTACATTGTTCAAAATACACGATTTTGGAAATATTTCAGTAATGAATCCAATCATCGCAATATGTATAAAATGGAATTAATTTTTATGATTATTAATTGAAAAGACATTATTATACTCCTACATTAATATGAATATACACACTTTATGTAGCGAAACGTCGACAAAAGTTTTTTTATTTTTCAATAATCAGAAAACCTATACATAAGAAAAAATAAAAACATTGTAAACTACATATCTTATACATAACATACAGTGCCAAATATTCATGCTTATATTATATATTTGATTGCCTCTACATTTGATATTAACCGACTAACAGGGCAAGCGTTAGTGTTCTAATAGAAACTTTGCTTCGCACGTGACGTCACACAGTGAGAGATAAGCTTTGTTTATGAAAAAAGAGGAAAGAAATCAGTAATGATGGAGCGTCCTAACATAATAAATTAAAGGCATAATTTTCTCGATAAAAATATCGATACCTTTTTGTATCAATTTCTTATAATATGAAACATATGAATATAATATAGAATAGAAAATATAAATGGGCTGTCTCATAAAAACTATGCCAATAAACTGTTAATAACACTGCACTATAACTTACTATACTATTTTAATTTCTACGGAATTTACTTTCAAAATAAACATTTAATTATGCAATTTTCGGTATCTACTAATAAATGTTTATTATTCTCTGAAAGTTTGAAGAATATAATTCGAATTACGTAATATCCCATTTGTCTTATGTTTATGTAAATTTAGAAATTTACATTTCATTATAATTCAAGGTTTTTATACTATTTTTATTTGCATCGTTACTCGATTCTCTAAATTTAGTCTTTTAATGTAGTAGGTTACTTCATATTTGCAGATCGAAGTTTATTGAATTCAGAATGCTTACCATATGTTACTTCTATCCCTTATAATTTATTACTATCAGGAGTTATAAAAATCGTAGAAAAAAAAAATGATAGTACACGAACAAAACACAGCATCCAATTGATTATAATAGTATAGTGGATATTGAGGTCTTTAACACACGCGCGATTTTTCGAGCACGACAACGCAGCCGGAGTGCTCGAAATAGAGCAAGTGTTTTAAAGACCAGTTATCCACGAATACTTTACGCTATTTTTTTTTATTGGTACACTTTGAAATCATGTATTATTACTACAAAAAAATTGAAATAAGAGCTAAAATGTAAAATGGTTGAATTTGTGATGTACATCAGTATACCTTTCGTTATTATCTGTCTGTCACATCAGATTAATTTTTATTACTGGGTGTATATTGATTAAAAGAAGAATGAGAAGAATGTTTCAATTGTATTGGGAGTGCCATTAATGGAAGTACAACCCCATTGGCTTCCGAGAATGTCGGTAGTATTAATTTGAACAGCATTTCCTCTGATTTAAAAAACGGAAGTATAAATATTTCAAACAATACCAACTGTACTTTTCACATGTATTTAAAAGATTAAGATTTCCAAATATTGGCATAAAGCTTTTGAAATATTTGTTAGTAATATTTTATTCATATTTTATTTATTTGACGTTACAAGTTATGTACTCCTGTCAGCTCAGATAAATATTTAAAACTGTTGGTTGCCATGGTAACTTATGCGCGTTTTTGAAAGTTGAATTTAAACACGCTACGTCGTACTTTAAATAAGCAAAAGGAGGTAGCATTAAAATATTTCATACAAATAATTCCATTGCTGCACGCATCGAAATTTTAGCAGATCTATAGAACGCGAAAGATTGCCTCGCAAAGATATTTTTCGCAAAATAATCAATTTACAAAACCCAGAGCTTCCAAAATAGGGCATTCATAATTATTTTTATATTCCAAATAATAGATCCATATTGTTCTGAAGCTGTTTTCTTGTGACATTTTAAAGTAATTACTACTAAAATTCGTGCTTTTATTGGTTTACTCTATTTGGCAGGTGTTTTGAAAAATGGCAGGTTAATCACAGACGAACTTTGGAATAAAGACGGTACAGGAATTGAGATATTTCGACTAACAATGTCCAGGTACCGATTTAAATTTTTACTACAACACCTAAGGTTTGATGAATCACGTCAGGAAAGAAAACTATTAGATAAATTTTGTCCCATACGAGAGATTTTTGAAATGTGTAACTTTTAATTGCAAAAACGGTTATACGCCGTTAAAATACGTCACAATAGATGAAAAATTGGAGGCATTTAGACGTCGATGCAGTTTTAAACAGTATATACCTAATAAACTAAATAAATATGGATTCAAAATTTTTGCGCCAGCAGATTCCAAGACGTTTTATACCTGCAATTTGAAGCCATATTTGGGGCAACAACCACCAGGTCCTTTTGATGTAAGTAATTCTCCATCGGAAGTGGTAAAGAGATTATGTGAGCCTCTAAGAGGAACAAAACGGAACCCATAAATTTTCTCCATGAATTTTCTAAATCCATAAGCAGACCTATTCGATCCAGCATGTTTGCTTTTTATTATGATCTTACTATGGTGTCCTATATATCAATAAGAAATAAAAACGTACTCCTCCTGTCTAGTTTACATCATGACGATGCAATTGATGAGGATTCCATGAATCCCGAAATGATTCTACAAAGGGAGGGGTTGATACAGTAGACAAGTTATATGTGCTGCCTATGACTGCCCTAGGAATAGTCGACGATTGCCAATGACAATTTTTTATTCCATGCTAAATGTAGCTGGTATAAACTCCATGGTACTTTTCTATTGTAATAATAACGAGATTTGTTTACCACGAAGACAGTTTTTGCACAATTTAGCATTCGTTCTGATTCAACCGCAGCTTAACGTTCGTGCTTGTCAAGCCAATATACCACGTATCATGTCAGAGACAATAAAAGAAATCACTAAGGTAGATCCTGTAAATCACCCTCGACATATTCCAGATGTATTTTATATTCTAATCAGTTGTTTTGATTTTTAATTTTTTTTTTTTTTCAGAATGTATTCCCGATATTACATATTTTGAAATTTTATAACAATTTACTCAGAATAAACGATCCAGCTGTATTTTATCATTTTCAAATACATAGTTGATTAACATCTACTTAAATCATTTCCGAAGAGAGTAGAATAAAGCCAAAAGGTTTGACAAAAATACATGCGGACAAATACTCCGCACGCCAGCCACAATGTCCAGATTATAAGCGCCAGCCTTTGAAGGTTAAGAATAATAAGCTTATAAGTCATATAAAAACCTTCAAAATAGCGACTTTTTAGAACATATTATAGTGGCGGCAACCAATATGTACGCTGAAAATTTGTTTTTGAGCGAAAAAACAAAAGAGCACTCCAGAGTAACTACCTGGAAACCGTTAACCGTTTCATCACTAAAAGTATTTTTGGGTTTATCGTTGCACATGGGCAATATTCAATTGAATCGTATTCAAGATTATTGGAAAACAGATAACTTATACAACCTTTTTTTTTGTTTGTTTTGTTGTATTTTTGTTTTGCTTGTTATAAAATTAATTAATTTTATTCTTTTTCATTTTTAGGTATTTCAAAGGACTCTATTAATAATACTCGTACTAGTGAAATAGATTTACTGAGACTTTCTGATGATAGTGACCTTAATAAGGATTATGTTGCAGAATCAAGTGATGAAAGTGAAGATAACCCAGACGTATTTGAAGTATGTACAAATCCAAAGAAAGAGAGAAGGCGGAAACATAAATTGTATGATGCAGCTAAAGCAACAATAGAATATGATATTCAGAAGACTAAAACTAATGACTGTAGGATGAAATATAAAGATAAGCTATAAATAAGACTTGATAATGAACTAGGAAGTTCAGTAAGGGAACGAAAGTAATAATGTATTTAATGGATACTGGTCTCTTGCGGATAGAAATAAAAGAGTAAGATTTATTGCTGGATTAGCAGACACTACTGAACCTGTGTCATCTAGAAAAAGAACCACAGACCCAGAAAAAGAAAAGTTTCGTTTAAAAACTCATCGTTTTCATTTTGTTGTAAACAATGAACGAATCTGTGTATGCAGAGGTTGTTTCACGAAAACTCTAGGTGAGACTCAAATGTTTGTTACTTCAGCACTGGGCAATAAATGTTCAACCCTATCTGGGATAACATATGAGGATAAAAGAGGTCGTTAGGCTTCTGTTATCAAACATAGTACAGACAAAATAGAAAAAGTTAAAAGTCATAATATATTTTGTTCTTTCCGCTTTACAAATCCCACTATACACGAGGAGAAAGTACCAGGCGATATCTTCCACCTCACCTAAATCTACGAATTATGTACGAACTTTATTGTGAACAAAATAAATCGGAAGAGAAACCAGTGACAAGGCAGATTTACGAACGTGAATTTCAGAAAATGAATCTAAGTTTTAAAGATCCTAAGGCCGATACTTGTCACAAATGTGATTTGTTAGATATGAAATTAAAGATTTCTACACCGAAAGAAAAAACAATATAGAACGTGAATTAGCTGACCACCACCAGCTTGCTGACAATGCTTACCTTGAAAAAAGAAACAACAAAAATATGGCGAAAGACGATGAAACAATGCGATGCTATACATTTGATTTACAACAATGTCTCCCTACACCAATGCTCAATACATCTGTTGCATTTTACAAACGGCAGCTATTGACCTACAATTTAACCATGCGTGAAACCAGTACAGGTAACGTCACATGTTACATGTGGCATGAAGCTGAAGGTGGTAGGGGAGGAAATTAAATAGCAACAAGCATTTACAAAGAATTGATTTCTCTTCCTCCACAAGTAAGCAAGGTAATATTATATTCTGACACTTGTGGAGGACAAAATAAAAATTCTCATGTTGTTTCTGGTTGCTATGCAAACTAATCAGCATCTAACTTATATAGATCATAAGTTCCTCATTAGTGGACACACTCACATGGAATGTGATGTCGATCACGGGCTCATTGAGAAGCAAAAAAAGAAATTGCAAATTCCTATTTCTCATCAATATGATTGGTACCAACTTGTTCGTTGTGTGGGAAACAAGAAAAAATTTAGCGTGGTAGAATTGACCCATTCAGATTTCTTAAATTTTGCCGATATTAAATCGGACCTCCAACTTAGGAAAAAAGACAACGAAGGCAATGTATTTAATTGGCACTTAGTCAGGTGGTTTCGATATACTCGCGAATTTGAAAATGTTTATTTTAAACAGAGTTTTAGACACGATTTTCCTTTCAAGTGTTTTTAAGTCTTATCCAAATACTCAGCTAAATCCAACCAAATGTTATACCTCTACTTTACCCATTTCAAAAGAAAAGAAAAAAGATATATTGAATCTCTTACCACTAATATCTCCTACATTTCATGATTTTTATAGAAATCCCAAGACAAATGACATGCCTGATACTTTTCCTGATGGAGATGATTCGGAAAATTGTGACGAAAATACTTAATATGTGTTTTTTATTTAAGTTTTTAAATTACTTTAATGTTTTTCTATTTACCTGATATAGGTCCAAATAATATAATGTTAATTTAGTTTAGTGGTCAATATAATATAAGTCGTTAATTTTTTCTAAAGTAGCTTAGATATTAATTTGCTTCAAACTTACATTTACTTAATATGCTATAAGTTTTTTTTAGAAGATATTTGGTTTAAAACTTTTTTAGATACAAATTATAAAATGCTATTTCTCTAAGATTAAGATTTTTGGCTTGTACTCTTTTTCCCTGGCAGCCTAGAAATTATCCTACGGGTTTTCAGCCTGGTAACCTCGAAAAATCGAATCTATCCACCAGAAAATATAAAAAAAACATCAAGGTACCGAAGAGATTTAAAAGTGTATGCTCAACCACACAGTCGCTACTAAACAATATTACCACACTTTTTTACATAATAAGTAGTAAAGATGATGGTAAAGATGTAGACTACTCCTGTTCGCTAAATAACTCGGGAAGTACGAGTTTAAAAACAAAAATAGTTAATACAAAAACGTGCTGTGTAATTTTTTTAACTATTATTTATTTTACTTTGCTACTTTGGCCTTAATCGGTGGAATTTAATTATGTCCCTTTGCACAAATCTAATAAAAATACCTTTTAGAAATGCATATATTTTTTTAAACTGTGTAAAAAATACAATTCGGAATGAGAGGCATGAACATAAGTATAAAAATCTACACGCTTAACAAAAGAAGAAGGTTATTTATTATTTTTACTGGGAATGAAAACATGAGGAAAGAATCATGGTAATTTAAAGTTCGAACAATGGGCCGTGGTTTAATATTTACGGCAACCACATTAGATGTAAATACGGAAATACAATAAATAAAGAAACTATTATAAGAAGATAAATCTATTAATAAAAATTAATCGATATTTTACTACCATATTGCATCTATTTTTGCGTAGGTCTTTACCTACATACAAAACGGAAAACTAAAATTCTGTTAGAGCACGATTTCGGTAAGTAATTCTGACAAACCCGAATAAAACAAAAATAAAAAATAAAGTAATAATTAAATCTATATTTGATTTACAAAAACCAGGCCATACCAAAGATCATTAGCGAGTTTTTCTTGAATGGCCTAGTTTGTAAAAGGCAATAACGTGCTAGGCGTTATATGAACGTGTTAAGCTGTTTTGATAAATCTATAAATAAAAATTAATCGATATTTTACTACCATATTGCATCTATTTTTGCGTAGGTCTTTACCCACATACAAAACGAAAAACTACAACAATTCTGTTTCTAGCACGATTTCTATAATATTCGGCAGTTTTCAATCATTCATGATTTCTGATGTTACCAAATGGCGTATCGTAGAATACCAAGCATCTTGATGTGTAATGTAATACAATTATAAATCAATGTATTAATTTCCCACGGAATAAAAATATACTGTAAGAATTGATTGTGAAAACAACCTTACAAAATAGGTCTATTAGGTCATACTATACCTACATAAATACATACACAAAACCGGCACCAACAAGTAGCCAATAGGTGTATTGTTATTGTTTATGTTTTGATTCAACAGGCTTTCAAATCTCGTTTTTACAAAATATAATCAAAGGCGTTGTGGCTAATTATATTAAAATAAACATTTCCCTCATAACAATAGGTGCACTTACCGGTGTTGATCAATAAATGTATTTAAACCAATTCAGACACAAAAACCACAAATTTGTTTTTACAAACACACGTAACGCCGACTACTAACGCTACAAAACTGTTCGTTTTCGTTATGTTATTATCCCGTACTTCGGAAACGGAACTGTACGAAGATACGAAGAAGGAAAGTCCAATGCTCTATTTGATTGGTAGAACCTGTCCACTATAACTTACTATAATAGCTCTTTTGACTAAAGCCACGCACGTAACTGAGCTGAGGGACCGGACCGACCGAACACCGAACTATTGGAAATTGGAAGTGGAATAGATGCCGGAACGAATATTCGAATGTTGTCAGATCTATTTTAACTCTACTAATATTGTGATCCAGAAAATAAACACTGAATTATTTTGCAATTTACATTGATTTCGTTTCTAATTAACGGTTTTATTTTATAAATATTTATGATAAAATATACGTAGCCGATTAATTAGCACGTACCTACTTAACTAATAAAATTAAATTTTGTTTCATATGAACATAAATAATGTACCTATCTATCAAAGTAGAAAATTATTAGATTGCTCGGTTTTTGTCTCAAATCCCCAATTCAATGTACCTAGTTATAGTCTCTTCAGATATAGATAAGATTTTTCTAAGCCTATTTGTCTCTGATGTCTTCAGTTTCTTCTAAGCCCTCATTTCCGTGTTTTTTTTTGTAATTTTCTCATAATAACAGTACATATAGTAAATAAATTAGTGTATTCATCTTCTTTTCCAGTAACCAGTCACTTATTATATTACTACTATTATTCTATAATAGTATTTTGTCTTGTTTCAACCTCTTAGCAGATTTTGCTGTTATTTTGCACAGTATAAATTCTCATTTTCTTTAGCTTTATAAAATTATGAAAAACTTCAGTGTTCAAGAAGAGTATTTTGGTCAAATTTTGTTGATATTTAGATAGCAGTAAAGATAGGTTGTAAAATACAAAGTTTCGAAACAAAATGTGTCCAACTGTAGGTTCCTAAAACTAACAGCAGAAATTTGATATTACTTGAGACAGACGGCAACACTGCTTGGATTAAAAGCATGTTTTGATTTCAGATTTTTATATTCAAAATGGAAGGCTATTTATTTTACTGTTTATCAGTAATGTCATGGTTAAAGAAATGTGAAATTGTAGTGAATAGTTATTTAGTAAGACTTAACATAAAGCCGGAGTAGAATATTTAATGTATTGATTCGAAGATTTTGCAATTGCGGTATTTCTGATTTGAAGATTTTATTTTATTTTTATGTGATAGAATGCCATGTTTTACCTAACTGTTTGATTAAATAATAATCTGTATTGACAAGAACGAATTTTTTAATTTTAATTTAATTTAATTTTTTTTTTGTTTTTGACATTTTGAAGGATAGTGTCAAAACCACCTGAAATTATATCCTTTGTAATATTCCCACAGTTCCCACACCATAATTTCTTCCTTGGTACTGAAATATAGGGGCAATAAACTCGTGCCTCACTTATTACGACACAATTTTATTATACTTAGAGGAAATGTGCCATATATGGAATACCGTTTTGTATTTAGTTTATACTTTTTTTTCTTAAAACAATGTGTGATTCTTTGTTTAAAAATTCATGTTCATGTTATATGAATCGGATTAGAATATTAAAAATAAGAGAGTTTGCATACCGGGATAGTCAAAACGTAATATATGAAAAAGGGTTTTTGTGTAGGGGAAAGGGGGGTGTACGTTGGCGAACTTACCGCTAATTTCAAAATTTCGCTTCTTTTTCCAAATTAAAAATATTTATTTATTGATTTTTGAACTCTACTTGTCACAGTAATCAACCTACAAAATAACATAGCTATAGCTAAACACATTTGTCGTCATATAATTAAAAAAGAAGATGCAATCATGGCAATCATCGTTATCTTACCCACAAGCGTTGATAAGTTGACGAATTTTATCGGATAAGTTGGCGAAGAAAAAATAACTAATCGAAACATAAATTTAAATCAAAAAACAAATTCTAATTTAAAAAATACAAATGAGATAAATGAAAAAGTCCTTTAATTAAGTAGGTACTAAACAGTTATACGTTAGCAAAATCATTTTTTTTTCTTAATTCTAATTGTAACAAAAGTCGCGACCCCATACTCTGGGTGCATTCAAAATGAGCCCATTTAGAGCAAGTGTCACATCGAAACCATAACTCATTGTTTTTGAGTTCTTCATTGCAAATCAAACACACTTTGTCGTCTTTTTCATTCTCTGGATCTATATCGTTATCACTGTCATGATAAGGTTTTTCTATTGAACTCTCTGAAGAAGAATTTGTACATTTTAGTTTCTGTGGCTTTTTAACTGACTTTATTTGTTTTTTTTTTCGTTCTTTGTCTTGTTTTTCTTCCAAAGCATCTTTCACTGGTGGGCTGGAAAGGATCAGCAAAGGTAGTTTTTTTTCTACAGCGTCTATTTTTTATGATTACTTGAGGTAGAGGAGGTAATACAATTGTCGTTTGAATTTTCTTGGTTAAGGTTCGTGGTGGCTTCATTAAATTACAAGTTGAAAGCATGGAATGACTGTCTACTAGTGGTGACGGCTTAGCGATGTCTCCTCAAGAAGTTGAAGGCACTGATTCTGGTAAGATATTAGCTTTCACAATTTGATGTAAGTTGAGTTCTGGTTGGCGAGATTCTCCTATTGGCATTTTTGATGATTCAAAATTAAGTTTGGTGAATATGTTTGAGTCAAATGGTTCTATACTAGTGGCAGGGGCTCTAAAGCCACTTTTTCATTTTAATCAGTTGCTATCAATAAGTCCTCTCAGGCACTTCGTATAAGGACTAGCAAACCCAGTGGAGTCTTACCACGTGACCACGTGACCAATTTCATTTATAACTTAAACATCATAGTTTTTTAATATCAAAGATGTAATCCACAGTTAATCAAACTACGTTTAAATTGATTTTACCCACATTTTTAGTGGCTTCAATGTAAATCTAGTAAGTGCTAAACCACATTTTTGTTATAACCTTAGTCAGAATTTTAACTTTCACGTTTGCTTTAATTAAAGTGGTAATACTTATTTAAGGATCACTGATGATGGAATAGTTATTCCGAAAACGTTCTCTAATGTAGCTCAATATTGTTTTGATATTAACCCAAGAACCACAAGGTGAAATTGGTGGTACGATTTTCACAAGGTGGGGTCACCGGCGACCCGAAAATATTTTTCAAAAGGAAAGACTTTTTAATGTTTTTTAATGTTTTAAAGTTATTTGTCAAAAAATTTTCTAAATGATTTAGTTTCTAATCAGAAAATGTATTGTTATATAACAATAAGCAAAACTAATATACAGAGTGAGTCAAAATATAAAAGCACTTATATTTGACAAATTCTTTTTAATATGTCAAAAGTAAATTAAAAAACAAGTTAGAAATTGAATAGTTTGTTCTTATATTTACAATTTCCACAAATACTAAGATGGTGTTCTGCACACATATTTTTTTCACAATAAACACAAATATGGCGGCCTTTTATATCGTTATTTCTTGGACAATAATAACATCGACGATTTCGTTTCTGAGGATATACAGTGGGTATTTTTTCGGGATATCCCAAAATCACAAATAGATTCCCTTAACTTTTTCGAAAGCCGGAATTTTTTCCTGACCTTAGTGCAGGATTCGTTCTTCGTACTCCCGGCGATAGTTCCCGAGGTACTTTAAAATGCCTCTCGTCACCGAGTCTACACCGAACGCCTACCTGCTAAACCAGTTCCTCCTCTGTCATCCAGCGATTCGGAAGCGGAATGGCTGCTGTAAGACCGGCATCACTTCCGAAGCACTACCTTTATTCATTCATTTTCCATTTATACACAGCCACACTCCATTCATCAGCAAGGAGGCTCCCTGTCTCGTTCCAGGTAGCGCGTAGAAGACTCTTATCGCTCCTAGTACGGCATCATTCCCAGACGGGCATTTCCTCCTTCCCCACAGTCTGACTTACGCCTATCTAACTCATACAGTGTGACCCACTTCTCTAGCTTCAACTTCCAGCTTATTTCACTCTTACCCTTGCCGTTGGTCCAGCTGTCTTTCTTCCTCTTTCTTTTTCTTGATCACTGCACGGATATAGCTGTGTATCTTAGTCCAACCTGATTTATTTTTAATCATTATCTCAATCATTTCTCTCCCTGTAACAAAATTCACACCTGCCTCTCTCTCCATTCTGTTCCTTTCCACTATCCATCTCCTGCAATCTAACATCGTATGTGTTACAGTGTTCGAGTATTCACAGTATCGGCATTCATCTGTGTCAGCCTTTCCGAACCTAGTCTTTCTAGCCTTTCCTGTCTTCTCTCGGCCACAGTAAGATTTGGGCCTCTTCTCTTATAGAGCTCTTTTCTTTCCACCACCAAAACATGCAACGGAACACATCCAGTGATGGTCCACAAGGCTGCCGCAGACACAGTGCTGTAGGCGCATGCCACTTGCAACAGACTTGTTCTGTCCACTTGTGTCATGAGCCTCCTATAGGCCGTTATCTCTAACGCCGCGCTCCAGACTGGTGCCGCGTAGAGGACGATCGATTGTACAACACCGTGTAAGACCCTCCTCCTTTCGGATTTGGGTTCTTCAATGTTGGGCATCACCCTCCCCAACGCAGCCGCACTATTCGCAGCCTTCCGGACCACCACCCGCACGTGCTCCCCCCATTTTTCATTCTGATGCAATGTCACTCCTAGGTATTTTACTTGTTTCTTGGGTGTTAGACATGCTCCCGCACATTGCAATTCAACACTTTGCCTGTTCCTTGTCCCCTTCAGAATGATGGCTTCGGTTTTCTCTGCCGCAAGTTTCAGTCCGTGCTGCGTCATCCATTTCTTTACGATGCGGCCTGCGTGCCGAACACGGTATTTGAGATCTGGCTCCTCCCGGGCCACTACCAGTACAGCCAATGCGAAGGGGGTTGTACCCTCTCCGTATTCACAGTGCCTAACCCCGTCATATGCCAGTTTCGGACCCAAGACAGATACCTGGGGTACCCCGGCCGTCACGTCCACGATCGTGCCCTTTTTCACCATAATCCTTCTCTCGGACAGATACTCCGCCACCACATTCATCAGGTAACCAGAACATTATCTCTCCTCCATTGCCTTCATTACCTCATTCCACTGCAGCGTATTGAATGCATTCTTAACATCAAACAACGGCAGGGCCGCCCAGCGATGTTCATCCCTCTGTTGCGCAATTCTTCGAGTATTGCATCAATCGTGCTTTTTCCTTTCATACAGCTTACTGATGCATGGAAGAAGACAGATGGGGCGATACTTTTCCCTAGCCTTGGGGAGCAGTATTAACCTCGATGTCCTCCAAGGCTCAGGAAAGGTTTGTGCTTCCAGCAGTGCATTCATGTATTCCAGAAGCCATGCAGGCTCCGCCCGTTCCTAGACCCTTCACCGACTCAGGTGGTTTCTGATCTAGTCCGGGGGACCTACGCGTCTTAAGTGAACCCAATGCCTCGACAAGTTCATCCATGGTAAAGGGTACAGCTCGCCCAGTTCCTTAATCCCTCCATACACCATGCCATCTGCCGTCCGGAAAGAGCTCTCGTGTTAGCTCAAGCTTCTTGTCCATAGGCATTTCGTAAGGAGGATACGCATGGAACTTCTTCATGACGATCTTGTATCCCTGATCCCAGATGTCCTCATCCAGCTTTTCACACAGCTCTTTCCATTGCCTTCTTTTTTCTGTACGGATTTTCCAGTACAGTCCCCTCTTCCTTGCGCGGTACTCCCCTTCGATGACCTCAGGGCTGATTGCTGCTCTGCCTCAGCTTGCTCTTGTTAACTTTCTTCTCATTGCTATACATTCATTTCTTAGTGCCTCAATGTCCGCATTCCACCAGTATGGCATCCTGTTGACATCTTGGCGAGCAATTTTGCTTCTTTCCATCGCTTCTTTAATGACTCTCTCCAGGCTTTCCACCGTCGGTGATAGACCCTGCATTATGCTCACTCTCCATTTAATCAGCTCCTCGTATACTTTCCAGTCATTCCCGTCGCCGCGTCTGCCCCCCGACATCCCGGACATACGGACGGTGTTAGTGGTCCCCGTTCCGGTTATGATGAACTCGATGTAGTGATGTTCAGTTCTGGCGTAGTCTGGCAACTTCCAGCCTTCCAGCCTCTTGCTTTCGCCGCTATTCCTTGTGTCGCCATGGGCACGTCGATGTACTTACCTGTACCTCTTCTAACAAACGTAGGTTCCAGACCTGTGTTCACAACCACTAGGTCTAGAGTACCCACCCAGTCAGTTAGTATCCTGCCGCGAGTATCGGTAATGGGAGATCCCCACTCCGCCGCTTTTGCGTTAAAATCTCCCAGCACTACGTATTCTCCTCCTGCGTTTCCCACTTCCTGCATGATCTCGTCTACCTTCATCTCGTACTCGCCCACCGTCATGTTTGGAGAAGTATAACAGCAAACCAGTCGCACCCCCTCCATCCGAACAATCACATATCCTTCTTTCGGCTTAATTTCATACACTCGCAGCTTCCTATTGTAGATTCGTACAGCAGCCCTCCCAGCCCTCACCAGCACATCGATGTTCTTTTCTACTGCGGCAGCTTCGGTAAGATCATGTGCTAATCTTTCTGTTCCTACGTTAGTTTGGAGCACTCTCAGCTCTCGAGTCCTGTTTCCGTTGTTTGCCATTTCTAAACCTTGGACTTCTTTCGCGCTATCTTTTACACTCTCGTACTCTTCTTGTGACTAGACCTCAGTGATTCCTATTTTTAACCAGTCGGTTGAACTTTGGGCATATTCTTGAATTCGCCACATGCCCAGTCACGTCGCAGTTGAAGCATTTGGTTGTTTCTTCCTTGCATTCCAGCGCTATATGATCCTCTTTGCCACATCGGAAGCAACACCCTCTTCTGTTCTGCCCCTTACAGTGCCATTGTTTGTGTCCAAAGGCAAGACATCTTAAGCATCTCGGTATTTCTACCCTTGATTCTATTACTCGCCAGGACTTTTATTCTTTTCATTTTCAAGATCTTTTCGGCAGCGTCTTCATCCACATCGATCACGGCACTCATCATCCCTCTTACTGCGCCTCGTGTCTCGGTCCAAATTTTTATGATGTCACAGGCCCGCTCTTTGCCAGCTGCTTCCTCTGTGTCCTTTTGGATCTCTTCCTTCGTTGTATTGGGCGGGATTTCCTGTACCAAGATTCTTCTCTTCACGATGCCTCCTTTTTTCACTGCTCTCGACACGCATTTATTATCAGAGAGGAGTTTCTCCACTTCCTCCGCCATTTCTCGTCCTCCGCCCAACTTCAGTGATATTTCTTAGTCTCTAGTCAGTCTGTTCCTTTTTATGGCAATGTCCTTTCTTCCTGTCAGTTTGTTTTTTACTTCTGTCATTAGATCCACAAAGGTTTTTTCTTTGGTTTTGCTGATGATTACGACTCCATTTTGTTCTTTTTGCTTGGTGGTGATATTGGCCCACCTTCTTGTTGTTTTTTTACCTAGGAGGGTGATCGTTACATCTCTTCCTCTTGCAGCCCACTCCATAATTCTTCTCGATATCTCAACTTCCAGTGCTGCCGGTGTGTGTATTCCCACGTTTTCTCTTCCCAGCTCCTCCATCTTCTGTACCAGTTTCCTGCACGTTTTCAGCAACTTCACCGCCATAGGTTTTTTCTTTTTGTTTGGGAGAAGTTTGAATCCATACTTCTCCTTGTGGATCCATGTTCCATCTTTATGAGCAGACATTGTGACTCTCATAGTTCCCAAGCCGCCCGCCTCGTCCACCTCCGCTGGAGCACCTGGTAGCTGCGGAAACATAGCTTTGGCCTTTTCCATGGCTTTGTTGTCGTCGTCGTTTTTGGTGACAAAGACTGCTACATCTCCTGTTATTTCTGAGATGTCTCCTTCTTTCACTATGGTCCTAGTGAAGAGCTCCTCTGGCCAGTCTTCATTTAGAAACTCTATTGTTTCCTTCTCTTCCTTGCATGTTGTCATCTTGTTCGCGATAGCGTCTACCCTTCGTTTAATGGCTTCTGGTTTCTCTAGGTCCATTTGAACCCTCATTGTCGCCAACTTCTTAACTTTCAAGGGTTCCATGTTGATCTGCACGCCTCTGGATGTCATGCACACACACTTCCTTGGTGCCTCTTCTTTCGTATTTTCCTCTACTTGCACGATATAATCGAGCATCTGATTTCTCAGGATGTCGACCTCCCTTTTTATGGATAGCCTTGTATTTGGCACCTTCCTCATGAGTTTCCCGAGTTCCGCTACGCTGTCTTGGAGACGCTCCAACTTTGATCTAGCTTTGTAGTTCAGTGGCTGTCCCTCTTTCTCCGAACTGGTCGTTTCTGTCCTGTTGCTTGATTTTCTTTTTCTTGACCTCTGTTTTTTTCATTCATCATCAAAGCTGCTTCCGCTGTTCGAGCTGCTTGCTTCTTTGTCTTTCTTTCTTTCGTTTTCTTTCCTTAGAATCTCCTCCCTCATTTTATTTTTTCCGTCCTTCTGCCTGTTTTCTTCTTCTTCTTTCTCTTTTTCTCCTCCCTTTATTTCTTCCTCTCTCTTGGTTTTCTGTTTCTCTTTTTCTTCCCTATCCTTCCCGCTACTTCTGTTTGCTTTTTTCTATCTCCAATTTCTTCCACTTTTTTTCTCTAGCTTTTCTTTCCTTGAGTTTCATCCCTTTTTTCACTTCTCCTCTTCTACTTTCTCCTGCTCCCTCTTCCGTCTTTTTTATTTTTCTTTTTCCTTCTCATCTTTCTTCCCACGAGTTGGGTCGTGCTGATCGGTCTAGTGGGGCAGTGCGCCACCTCCCTTGGGCATCGCTTGTAGCCCACTATGTTACCCCTGGGCCATGCACCCCTTTGGCATGATGGTGTTACACCTTGAGGTTGGTGTACACGGTATATTAGGATTATGCATAGCCGCCTGCCCTATGCATATCCGTTTGTATGTATCCAGATGTTAAGAATCTAAATCATCAAAAGTGTTAGTAACTGGAAATTTGGTGGATGGCTGGAGATGAGCCTGGGTGACCAGTCCAGGCTCATCTACGTTCATCCTTCTGTAGGATGGGTCTGATTATATGGAAAGAGGTGAAGATTTTTATTAAAGATATGTGTTTGGATTATTTGGAAAAAGACGCAGCACTTGTGACTGGTTGCTGCGCCTTGTAGTGTCCAGCGGCGGTGTCCAGCGCTCACCCGGTGCACAGCTGCGGACGTTAGTTGGATTGTACTTAGCTTCATCGGTTGTGCTCCCCGGGATATATCCCACAATAGAGGGACCAAGACTGATTACTAGCCTCTTCCACCACGGCGAGGTCGTCTCACAGCCCAAGAAAGTCATCTCATTTTGATCTAATTTGCTCGATGCCATTGCTTCTTGGATTTCAACACTTCAAAGTTCTATTTGGAAGTCCTCGTTTTATTTTTCTATCTGTCAATCCCTGGAGATGTCGATACCGCCACATAAGCTTCACAATGTTGCAAATAGACTCTTCAGGACCATCTACTTTGAGTAGTTTTACTTTAGCATACGGACTAGGGAAATACTTATAACAAGGCTGGTTTGATTCTGGACTTCTTTCAGTATCTTGGTGTGGTACCTAATAGTTTGTTTGCAAAGAATCCATATAAGCCTGCAAATAAGCATATCGGTTTGCGTTGGTATATCTGTAGGATATCCAGGCAAATCACTAAATTTAGTAAATCCTTTACCATGTACTGTTTTTTATGGTGAATTTGGTTTATTATTGCATTCTTTATACTGAGCACCACGTTTTCTGATAAAACTTCAAAATATGTAGGTACACATTTTTACACCTAGACTGTAATTTATTCCCTGAATATTCATGAAAGAAGTGGATTATATGCAATGAAGCCACTTTGATGTCATATGGAAAAGCGCCTGGATATGGAGGCATCATTTATCTATCTTGGTATGTAGGACCTGGACAATCGCCTTGTTGTTATATGAATCGTAGCTTAACTGGACAGGAGTCTGTATGTACATTGATCTGTTTTTGAAAACAACTCATCGTCTTTAGGTTATGAGTTTTCAGCCATCGTAGGTTTGTAGACGATCGTAGGGATCGTCTTTACATTTCTTCAAACTACTCTTCTTCTTATCATTTTTATGGGATTTTGGTGTATATTTGCTAATTTTTAAACCTTTACAAGCTTTCTTATATCTGTACAAAGATTTTTTTCTTTATCCTTAAATAATAGACTTATCGTTTAAATTCATTTGGAATTGCGTCACTATAAGCTTGCCAAAACAGGACATCCAGATGTAGATATTTATTTGGAGATGTTATATAAATTTACCTTTTAAGAATTTTGCCGTGTGAAAAAAAATGTGAAATTTATTCAAAGCTTCTTCAGCTTACTCAGGATACAGATAAAACAGGCAAGACTTTCCATTTTTTATAATGGCAAATTTTGGGCAATTAGGTTTATAATTTTGTCATGAATTAAAATTAATTTCATATACATAGAGGAGAGTATTACCCAAAAACTGGAATGTTACACAACTTTCAAAATTTTTAATTTATTATCCAATAAGATTGGAATGTTACACATTTTTCGAAATTTTCATAAATTTTGGGCAATTAGATTTATAGTTTCGTCGTTGGTTAAAATCAGTTTGATGGACATCGAGGGGAGCATTATCTAAAAAATTTAATGTTACACATTTTTCATCAGAATTATCATCATTGTTGTCGTAGTTTGGATCCAATTGCACCATTGGGTAATAAACTGTAAAAGCCAGTATTCTCAAAAAATCAATGTCTGGTGTGGTTGTGGACTGAACGAGCGAGTTATTGGTCCTTTCTTTTTTGAAGAAAACTTGAACTCACAGAACTTTTTAGAATTTTTAAACACCGACTTGTGGGATGCTATTCATGAGCTCCCAATTAATGAACGGTTAAATTTGTATATCCAGTTAGATGGGTGTTCTGTTCATTACGCCAGAACCGTGAAGCAATGGCTAAATGAAAATTTTCCGAACCGTTGGATAGGCCGGGGTAGTCCGTTGATAGATTGGCCACCCAGATCTCCAGATCTTACAATTTTAGACTTCCTTCTCTGGGGAGTTATCAAACAAAAAGTTTACCAAACCCCTGCAAGAGACGTAAACGAACTTCGTGCAACAATTCGACAAACATGTGCAGAAATTACTCCCCAACAACTAAGAAATTTAATTAGAAATATTCATAAACGCTACGACAAATGTGTCCAATTAGATGGTGGATTGGTAGAGGCAACTAGGATTTAAACTAAAATTATGTTTCCATGTTTCTGTTAATACAGAGTGTTTTTTTAACGTTAATACAGAGTGTTTTTTTCTTAGTGAGTTTTAAAATTTTAAGTTGTCATAAGTTTGTTATTAATAAATATATCTTAATAAAATTTTTGTCATAGCTATTTGAAGCCACCCTAAATCCAGTGTCGTAGAAAGTTTTTTAATAAAAAAATCGCTAATACAAATTCTACATTTTTGACGAAGAAAAAGTATCGTAGAATGCCCTGAAAATTTAACTAAACATTTCATATTTTGTACCGCAATAGACCTTTTATTACATGACATTTGACATGAAATTTGGTTAAAATCGGTTAACAACTTCAAATTTTATAGAGGTGTTTCCAATCTAAATGTGTCACACTGTATGATCTTAACGGAAATTTTCATATATTGTCATTTGGGGCACCGTAGACAAACCCACAAACTTGCACATATTCAAAACGTGATTGAAATGTTTATAAGTAATTGTCAAAAATACCATAATCCCGGTTATTATCTACCTTTCTAAAGCTCTGGAGAGATTAGGAAATGCTGAAAGGTCTTAATCTCGATGAAGGAACAATCAGAATCTGCACCTCCACGTGCTAGAAGGTGGGCAACATCAATGTTGATGGCTAACGCAGATAGGGACCGAGTGATTGCCGGTATAAGCAATCCCCTGCTTCGGGTGGATGAGTCGGTAGGTAGTAGGACACTCTTTTGTCCTGGAGCTGAGAAATCGACTCCAAAGGCGAAAGAACCAATTAATTGGTCAACGGCAGAAGAATGCAGAAGGCAACGGGAAACCACTGCATTAAAGGTTCAACAGAATATCCCTAGTCATTCATCATGGCAAATACGCAAACAAATCAAACCGTTACTGATCATGGAGTCCGGAAACCAAGATCCGGCAGGGAAGGAAAAGATCATGTAAAAGACGAGGCCTTCCAGGCCGATAGCAAGCAAAATCCTCGTTTAGATAATAAAATTCCACGTCTAAGAATACACAAATGTAGACCAATAAAACTTGCAACATGGAATGTAAGAAGCTTGTACCAGCCAGGAAAATTAGATAATTTAATACAAGAAATGACCAGAATGGAAATAAATATATTGGGCATAAGTGACGTACAATGGCCAGACACCAGCAAACTTATAACCAAAAACGGCATGATGTATAATGCTGGAAACAACGATCCGGCTCATCGCTATGGAGTCGCAATCTTGTTAGACACGGAAACTAATAAATCAGTTATAAGCTTCACTGCTTACTCAGGGAGAGTGATAATGGTTCAGCTGAAGACAAACATATAAGAAGTTAACTTAATTCAAGTATACGCACCAACAGCGGATAAAGATGAAGAGGAGATAGAACATTTTTATATGGAGTTAGCCACAATTTTAAGATCTATTAAAAAAGAAGACATTACAATAGTAATGGGGACTTTATTGCTAAAGTCGGGAGAGGAAAAGTTGGCGAATATGTTGGGGAATTTGGACTAGGTGACAGAAACGAAAGAGGGGATAGACTTCTAGATTTTTGTCAAAATGAATATTTTGCAATTATGAACACAATGTTCCAACTACCCGACAGAAGATTCTACACTTGGAGATCTCCTGCAGACAACAAAGACCGCATAGTCAGAAATCAAATAGACTATATATTAGTCAAAAATAGATACAAAACTTAATTAAAGCAGTAAAAACACACCCTGGAGCAGATGTCAACTCTGACCATAACCCGCTGATAGCTAGAATCCACGTGAAACTCAAAAAGATGGTAATACCTAAAAATAAACCAACGTTTGATTACACAAAATTAAGAAAAAGAAAAATACATCAAAAAGTGATCCAAGTCAATTCAAATCTAACAGAAGTGGGAGAAGAAATCTTAACATCAGAAGATGTCAATGAAAAGTGGAGCAATATTTAGAAGGCATTACTAAAGGCTGCTGAAGAAAATTTAAAGCCTGAAAAGACAAACAAAAAACAGAAGTGGTTGACTTCAGAAACTCTAGTATTAATGGAAGAGGAGAAAAGAAAAAGAGAGAAATGAGCAAAAATATTAAGAACTACAAAATAGAATTAAAATAGAGATAAAACAGGCCAAGGAAAAATGGTTAACAGATCAATGCATAGAAATAGAAGTGTATGACAGAAAATACGACAGCTTTAATATGCATAAAAAAATAAAAGAACTAACAAATACTAAAAAGCGAGCACACTATGGGATACTCAAAGATGATAATGGTAAACTCATTGCAGACATCAAAGATAAACTAAGATTTTGGCAAGAATACATAAGTAATACATAAATAAGAAACTATTCGACGATGATAGAATGATACAAGAAGAACCACAGGAACAAACAGGACCGAAAATAATAATGTGCAAAGACCGCAAAATCAGTAGGCCCAGATCAGATACCCACTGAGCTAATTAAATGCATTGACGAAGAAACACTGCATATACTTTTAGATCTGTTCAACAAAGTATATACAACAGGAGTAATACCCCAAGATTGGTTGCTGTCCACGTTTGTAACACTACCAAAGTCAGTATATGCGACAGAATGCTCCCAGTACAGAACAATTTCCTTAATAAGCCACAAGATATTTCTCAAAATAATACATGGAAGACTATACAAAAAAATAGAAGAAGATATAGATGACACTCAGTTTGGATTCAGAGGGGGACTAGGAACAAGAGAGGCTCTGTTCGCTTTTTACGTTCTCGCGCAAAGACGATTAGATATGAACCAGGATCTCTATGTCTGCTTTATAGATTATCAAAAGGCTTTTGATAGAGTACGACATCAGAAACTCGTAAAACTGTTAAAAGAACAGAATGTGGATAGTCGAGATATACGGATTATTGTCAATCTGTACTGGAATCAAAAAGCAAAGGTTAGAATCGAAAATGTCGAAACAGAAACAATAGAAATCAAAAAAGGTGTTAGACAGGGTTGCGTGCTGTCCCCATTGTTATTCAATCTGTACAGCGAAGCTATTTTTAAGGAAGCAATATCAGAGGAACAACAGGGTATATCAATAAACGGAAAAATCTTAAACAACAAGATTCGCAGACGACACCGCTGTTTTCCCAGACAGTCTAGAAGCATTGCAACGCTTAGTAAATAGATTACATCAAGTCAGCATCAAATATGGACTACAAATGAACGTTAAGAAAACCAAGTTCATGATTATTTCTAAGCAACATACAGTAGGAAGGCTAGATATCGAGGAAAAACAAGTAGAAAGAGTGAATAATTACAAATATCTGGGAACCTGGGTAAATGAAAACAATGACCAAGGTAGAGAAATAAGGATACGCTTTGAAATTGTAAGACAAGCATTTATAAAAATGAAAACAATGTTTGTCAATCGAGACCTTCCTCTGGATCTGAGGATAAAAGCCTTAATATGCTACGTGTTCTCGACTTTGTTGTATGGAATGGAAAGCTGGACACTAAAAGTGGATAATATAAAGAAGTTGGAATCATTTGAGATGTGGTGCTATAGAAGGATTTTGAAAATACCATGGACCCAACGAGTTACAAATGCAGAAGTGTTAAGAAGGCTACAAAAGGATTGCGAGGTCATAAAGCACATTAAAACAAGAAAGCTGGAATATTTAGGCCACATTACCAGAGGTGCGAAATATGAGATATTAAGGCTCATAATGCAAGGTAAAATCAAGGGTAAAAGATCCATAGGAAGACGAAGGATTTCCTGGCTGAGAAACCTAAGAGAGTGGTATAGTTGCAGCTCAGTAGATCAGTTAGAGCAGCGCCAATAAGGTACGGATAGCTGTAATGATAGCCAACCTCCGATAGGAGAAGAAACTACAAGAAGAAGAAGGTTATTATCTTACCATTGATAATTAGTTAGTGTCATGCTTTCAACGTGTCATTGCGTGATGTGCTTTCGACGTGGGAATAATTTCCTCTTCACTTAAATCAGTTATACTGGAAATAAATTATTTAAACATATTGCGACATAGTTTGTTGCACTGCCAATTTCTATATCTGACTGCATCCAATGATCTAGTAACATCTTTTTGTAAGTCTTTATAAAAATATCCAATTTATTCAGAGTTTCTTCAGCTTGCTATTATTCATGATCTATTAAACAATGAAAAGTCACTTTGTGTTGCTATTTTGTTGATGTTTAGCTTAAAATTTGGATATTTATGAGATCTTAACGGAAAATTTTGATATACAAACTAAACGTCATAATGACATACCTACTATAGGAACATAACCTGGTACGGTAAATTATATGTTGGCCCCATCGGACCAATGTGGCCTACTGAGGCAGCATCATTATGGGTCCTATGGAACCAACGTGGCAGTGAATATGCTTATCTGTAGGTATACTGGTAAGGCAACTAGATATAAAACAAATATTATATGTCTCCGAGAGGTTGAAGGAATAAAGGGACCTGAAAATCCCGTCGGTACCAAGTAGCACTAAAAACCTAATAATTAATATTTATTGTGTACATTTATAAAAGCACATATTAACTATAAATACATTGTTTTTTTTTCAGCTTAAACAAATAAAAAAAGATATTAATGAACCTTACGCAATGTTTGCATTATGTATGCAAATCCCTAAACTGTTGATACGGGTGACTCAATGAAAAATAGATATTTGTCAACAAGTTTACAGAAGTATATAGGAAAACAATTTTAAATTGAGTATGACCACCAGGTATAAAGGTTGAAGCAGAATAGAATACAATAGTTTTGAGGGTTACTAATCCCTAAATAAAGTTGCCAGTGTCGGAGTGATGGAGATTAACAGGTACTAATGAATTTGCAAGAAATATAAGATGTTTATTTTATTGGTTATATATAAAATAATTTGTGGCCGTAAAAGGGGCCGATTTGTAAAAAATGAATATTATTTTAATCAAATTCCATTTCAGATTCACTGCTTTCTTCAGAATCTAAGGAATCTTCAACTCCAATGTTAATTATTACCGGTTCCAGCATTGCATCAGTCATATTATCCAAATTCCACATTTTATTTTTACTAACTAACAGCATTTTTCCAATTTTCTGGAGTTACTTTTGATAAGGAATGTTCTAATAATTGTTGTAAGTCTTCTAATTTAAAAGTTTTGTTGTTGCGTCCATCTTCACCCTTTACTTGAGACCATATATTTTCTATCGGATTCAGATCACAGTGGTATGGGGGTAAAAGTAAAATAATTACATCACGGTTTAATGCCTGTTCATCAATTATATATTTTTTATAAGCTGCTTTATGTTGCCTTACAATAGGTAATTATTCCTTTTTTGTCGAATTCTCCTTGTACTCAATTGCGTGTTTTATCCAACCATTCGATTATCTCTCCTTTTTTCCATGCCGTTGTTGGCAATTTTTCTGCTAGTCTTGAATGGTAACTAGCATTATCCATGACCATGACAGAATTTTTTGGAATTAAATCCAACATTTGCTCAAAATATTCTTCAAAAACGTCAGCAGTCATTTCCTCGTGGCAATCTTTGGTTAATTTTGAGGCAAAACTTAATAATCCACCATTGACAAGGATATGGTACAGTATCACCTTCATTTAGCCAACTCTCGTCCAAATAAAAAATTGTTTTCCCTTCTTCTCGGTACTTTTTAATAGTTCTTAGATAATCTCGTCTCCAACATACAATGTAATCTTTTTCAATTAAAACGGATTTTCTTATATTCTTTTGCCAACGAAATCCCATCTCTCTCAATAGTCCCCATAATTTCTTGTTGCTTATGATTGGTAACTCTTCGTTTTCTCTAATTAATGTTTGGATTTTGTCCAATGTTGGAAATTCTTTGTTAAAAAAAAATGAGTGGACGCTGCGTCTTATCATGTTTTTACGTATTTCTTCAATTTCCAAGGGTTTACTCCATCCACTCTTCTTGGGAGATGAAACAGTTCCTCCTTTTCTTTCTTTTAGGAATCTATAAATTGTTGCTTCTCTAACCCCTGTCATATTTGAGCACATGTTAACGATTTCACCAACATTACTTAAAGGGCGTTGATGTACAAGTGCATCGTGTACATTTAATATTATATTTTTCTCTCTTAGACTGAAGGCACCTTTAAAACTACACTTAACCGGGATAAAACCTGTTGTCGACGTCATTTTTAAATGAAAATAACAAAATATCGACACCAAAAACGTAGGAAGGTAAGACATGAACAATGTACATCTACAAACTAAATGGAAGATGCAAACAATTTCTAATTTATATTATTGGCATAAGCTGTAATGTGGCATAAAAACTACTTAAACTATCAGTAGTGAAGCCTTATCAGTAATTCCAGGTAATCGTTCAAAGAAGGTATTCCTTTTTTTGTGTCTGGCTATAACTTGTATAGAAAACAATAATCACCTTTAAATTACTGTTTACATTAATTTATTTCGTGAAACATTGAATTCTCTCGTTAATCACCCGTGTATAATTAACAATAATCGTGTGGCATATATACCGACGTTTTTTACGCACAAAAAAGGTATAGTGAGATTAGTGGACACTTATTTTACAGAAGATTTTTTAAAAGATAATGAATTGTTGACGGCATCTTAAAATATTAATTTTTTTTATTTATTTCAAAACAAGTATAGGGTGACGCCTATGGTTTTTTGACCTGTTGAGGATTTGCATACATAATGTGCTATCAATATGATGGAAAAGGACTATAAGCAGTACACAGTGGAAAGACATAATATTCAATACAACAATTTTTTTCACAATAAAACATATTTCACATCTTCCTCTTCTCCCGATAAAAATGGGCCAATGAGATACTTTATGGTGTTTATTAGTTTTACATGTTTCATCCTTTTTCGGGTGTTGAATCACTTTCTTGTTGTTTAACAGGTTCAACGATTTCAGTTATTATACCCCCAAGCCCAATGTCCTGATCGCGTCTTCTTCATCGGTTATGGTCCAGAGTCAGACGCAATTTCTCCAGTTCAGCAGCCGCCTCCATCGCTGCTTTCATTCTGCACGACATTCTTCAGAATATCTAAAACAAATTTTCATTACTAAACGTGAAAAAAAGAAAAAAAATGATAAATGGAACCTAATCTGATCAGCATACTTTTGAAATTTAATATTAAACAAATCAAATACATATTCTATCTTTTTTATTTCACTAGTTAATAAATTAGATAAAAAATTTATAAAATACAAATAAAAAGCAATTTAATACTCTGGGTCCTGACGGAACTTTGAAGTCCGTCGAACAAAATGTTGTTTTATAAACAAAATATCATATTTTCGATGACTAAATGTATTTAATTATATACAAAACTGCTCTACTAAAACAAATATACTTACCTACTACGTGCTTATTGCAATTTTATTGCCTTTGAAATTTGTAAATAAATCGATAAGTACTTCTTCATACCATGCGGTGCTGTATACACAATTGAGATTATTTCTAAGAACGTGGGTATTTGAAACATTGTAAGCAGCAAAAAAAAAACATTCATTGGTTTTTATTACATGAGTTCGATTGAACCAAATCAACTGGAAGACATAATTGTACATCTCTCTTCAATTGAAATTACAATCTATCGAAAAATAAAGAATAATAAGTAATTTTTTGTTTGTTTACGTAACGTGTAGGGAAGTCTTCCAGTGGGAAGTTCCAAAGGTTAGTAATTCATTTTGAGTAATTTAATTAAAAAGTATGTAGGTAAGTTAAAAGCAATAAAATAATAAAACACAATTACGTATCACATAATTAACATAGAATTTAAAATGTAGTTGGTTTTGCTTAAATTTAAATATGTTTGGTAGATCATTTGGTTTAAAACGTTTCAGCCTACCCCTTCCAATGCTACGCACTTCATAATTGTCATCGAATAGCCGCTTCGGGAGTGCATTGGAATGTACTTTTATTGGTTCACCAATAAAAGTATTGGTAAATATTTGACACTATAACTTGTTATAAACTGTTTTAGCGAAGGTACTTAGAGATCTTTTTTTATAGAGGTAGATGTAACATGGGGTATTTACTATGGACATTAACACTTTTTTCTGAAAGCGTTGGAAGCGTATTGCTAGCGGTACCCCATAACTAAATACTATATGTTCAGATGAGCTTGATGATTGCCTTGTATATAAGCAGTTTGTTACCCAATGTTAATTTAGAGTTTCGACCAATCACCCTGTACATATGTGCTTCTGTCAGGTTAGTCGTCTGTCAAGATGGATACCTAAGTATTTTGTGTGGTTCGCCCTACTTAATTGCTTGCCATTCAGTGTGACGGTGGGCATTCACCTCGTTTCATTGTGAAGGTTATATGGTTAAGGTTATATTGGTCTCATTTACTCTAATTCGCCATTTTTTTAACCAAGTTTCTATTTTATTTAGGTTTCTTTCGTAAATTTTCTGATGCTTTTGTGGGACTAGGGTCCATGGGCAGTATTGTGGTGTCATCTGCAAAAGTAGCAAACTTCTGTGTTGCTGCTGGATGGGAGGTCTGAAGTGTATATTAGGAATAAAATAGGTCCTAGAACGCTTCCTTGCGGTACACCTGCTTTGATAGGGTGGAGGTGTGTGTATTCATCATGCTGCTTTGCGAGCAATAGTCTATCTGATAGGTAGGATTTTAGGCAATAAGAACAAGTCAAGAAAGGATATGGCATTTGTTTGTTTATCTTATAAAGTTGGCCTTCATGCCAAATCTTATGAAAGTCTTGACTGAGGTCTAAGAAGGCTGCTAAGAGATAGTACTTTTTTTACTATTCTGTGAATCTTTTCAATTGTCCCATGCTTTAACCTGAAGCCAAATTGGTGGTCCGGAATGAATTTAGTTTTTTCTAAGATTGGAATAAGTCTAATCAATAGAAGCTCTTCGAATACCTTTGATAGTATCGGCAGCAAACTTATATATCTACGAGATTTTAGGTCTTCTGTTTTTTTTACGTTTTGGTATCAAGACACTCTGTGAAATTTTCCTCTGACTCGGAAAGTAGCCGGTTCTAACGATGGCGTTGAAAATGTGCTGCAGATATTTGTAACTTTTATTTTACATACTTGCAATAACTTGACTGTTATCAGATCAAAACCTGGGGCTTTTTTGGGTTTATATCTAAGTATTATAATTGTATTTCTCAATTTGGCAAGCGTAAAGTTTTTAATCGGTAAGTCCAGTTGAAGTGGGGCATCTAAGAAGTTATGAATCTTGCTATAGTCGTCGTTGGGATCTGATTCGTTTGGTTCAAAACTTTTACTAGCTGTTCAGCAAAGGCTGTGGCTTTTTCTTTGATATGTCTGGCCCATTTACCCAGCATGTCTCTTACTGGAGGACAATATTGTTGTGGTTGCTTTAGCTTTTTCGTTGCCTTCCAAAGTGAGTAATATGTATTTTCATAGGCTGCAAGAGAACCTAGGTAATCCTGGATACCTTTGTTTTTGGTATTATTTACATCAAAAGTAAATTTGTAGCATTTCTATTTCCTTTCGTATGTATTAAAACACCGAAAAATATTTTCAATCTCTTTGCGTCACTGAGATTGATAATATAAACATTATAAGTTTGTTTATATAACACAGATGCGTATTTCTTTGGTATTTCTTTGATCATGATGACCCTTAATATTTCGCGTCTAATAAATATCCACTTAGGTTGGTCAGAAAGTACTGCGGCGAAGAGAATTACATCACTCTACGATATATCGCCAAAGCGTTTGGTTTTATTGTTTGAGTCTGGATTTTTTTGAAAAATTCGTTATTGTTCTTCGTGATTCGTTTTTTTATGGGAAATTAGTTGGTGATCTGATTTCAAAAAAGTATAATACTTCGGTATTATAATAATTTAAAAGATATGCGCTTAGAAAATAAATTATTTATTATCAATTGCAAAAAAGTAGCCTTCTTCTAGTTTTTGGTAAACTGTAATTAGTTTTAGTAACGTGCAATAACAATTAAGTAGTACAATAATTGTATTAATTCGTGAATTATTATTGCTTAGAATTAATTTTAAGTAGAAATGAATTTGAGTGTAAAGCAAAGAATTGAAATACTCATGATGATTGGGTATGGGGACAAATCGCGAACTCAGATGGAAGTGTGTAATTTATTTAATGATAAATATCCAGAAATACCCATCACGCAGTCAACAGTAAGTAAGATTGAAAAGAAATTTCGAGAAACTGGTACGGTTGAAAATTCACGCAAATCAGGTCGTCCCTCTGTAAATTATGTTACAACATTAAATGTTTTACTTGCTTTTGAAGAAGATGCGCACACTTCTGTTCGTAAGGTTAGTAGTGATCTCGATGTTTGCAAAACAACGGTACACAAAGTACGTAAAAGTAAGTAAAGTAAGTAAAATGCACAGTTGTATAGGAATTAAACGAGGATGATCCAGATAAAAGAATACAATTTTGCGAAATAATGATGGGTAGCAACCACCGAAACCCTCTCTTGGTTCAAAATATCACTTTTTCTGATGAGGCTACATTCAAATTAAATGGCCAGGTCAACCGTCAGAATTGTAGATACTGGGCAAAAGAAAACTCCAACTGGATGCGGGAATATCATACACAATACCCGCAAAAGGTAAACGTATGGGCTGGCATTGTAAGAAATAAAATCATTGGACCCTACTATTTCGAAAGTAATTTAAACGAACCAGCATACCTTCAGTTTTTAAGTGGGTATCTCGTACCTACTTTAATTAATTTATTCCCCAGTACAATTAATCTTGGAGGTTTTGATAAAAGTTTATGGTTTCAACAGGATGGTGCGCCTCCGCATTATGCTTTAATGCGAAATTTTTCCGAACAGGTGGATTGGAAGACGTGGAAATATTGAATGACCAGCGAGGTCGCCAGATCTCAATCCTTTGGATTATTTTATGTGGGGTCATTTAAAGAATGTTGTTTATGAAACGAAACCTGCAAATATTGGAGACTTAAAAATAAGAATTCGTAAAGAAATAAACAATATTTCTCAAGAAAGCATAAACAAGGTTCTACAAGAATGTGTACAACGTTTGGGTTACTGTCAAATACAAGGGCTACAATTCGAACATTTAAGAATAAGTCATGTATTAAAAACTGGATTACTTTCAAGTTATTTATTATAATTTATTTATAATTTATTAATATTAAAAATCAATAAAAATTAATTTTCTAAAAGCATATCTTTGAAATTATATCGATTAGAGCCGAGTATTATACTTTTTTGGAATCAGATCATTTTTATCGATCCAAAAATGTCCTAAAATACAAGGTGTTACATTTAAAAAAGAACCGATGGCGTCATCACTGTAATGTGTATCACCTTGTAGAATGAAATTTTATTGTAAAATGTAGAACATTAAATTTAAAAATCGACGTGTTTTAGATTTTTTTAAAAAGGCTTTTCATTTAGGAAATATCGAATTTATTCCATACTTTACGGACACACTGTATATCTTTATTATTTTTATTTTGTTTTAAATCTGTAAAGAACGTACAATAGGTAGTGGATTTTTAGCGGATGTTTGTTTTATATTCCTTTGTTTAAATATATAAGTCTTTTAAGCTCTTTTCTATGCATTTAATGTTTGTGGATGAGTAGATGTTCTTTAGTATTAGGAATGTTTTCATGTCTTTAGTTTTATATGTATGCTATTGCGTGTTTTTTTCACTTAGGGCTTTTATGATTTTTGAGTAGGTTTGTCCATCTTCAACTTGTATTTTTACCTGCTTAATACTGGCTTTAATACTGTATTTACCTGCAATTTCTTCATCTAATAGTGTCATGAGGGGTTTACATTTTCTATTCCAGTTACAAATATTAGTGGTAGTTTGAGTTCGTTCTTAGTGCCTTCATGGTTTGAATAAAGTGTTTTTTCCATAGTTTATTTGTCTGACTCTTCACTGAAGCTACTAAATCTACTGCTTAGCCAGTATTTACTGAGTTTGGTTTGTCTTGCTGATATTCTATGATTATTTTATGCTGATCTATTCTATATTAAATGTGACGCTCAACCCATCTCGTCTCGCAAAAACCACTAACTAATATTTGTAAGAACTGTACTGCGTTTTGACGAAGGTTTAAAAAAGGAAATGACTTCTTTCATCGTTTCCATTGCATTTCTCACAGAATGAACTGATGAATATTTACCAACTGAAAGATTTAAAATATTTAATCAATAGCTTCATCTTTGAAGGTAATTTTATTGCACCAACGGTTTCAGAAATCATTACGGAGCAGCTAATCAAGCCTACGCAATATTTAACATCTAAAGTTGCTTTTTTTTAAGTTTCTAATACAACTTGAGCTAAGTTTAAAAAAAAATTAAATCACTTGGTTTTGTGAGAGGGGGAGGGGCGATTGCCCCCTTGGATCCGCCTGTGGGAACGACATTATTATAATCCATTTTAGCAATTTAAAATCAGATTTTATTTGTTACGTACAAAATAATATGTTGTTTATTTACCATTTCGATTTCCGACATAGAACAGCACAAAAGAAATAATTGTACAGTTAAGTCCATGGTTCTTTACTCGTGCATCATTAATACCTTCTTTTTCTTCTTCTTCTTCCTCTTTATAAGCAATTCTGCTTGTTCATTGGCGGATTAATACCTCTATGAAAGGTTGTCACTCCATATTTTGGGCGGTCGTCTGATACTTCTTCGGCCGATTGGTGACTGATCTCTTGCTATTTTGACGACACGAGTCTCCCCAATTCTGCTGATGTAGTAATTCCATTTTTTTTCTATTTTTTGTCCATTCAATTATACACTGTACGTTATATTTTCTTCTAATGTCTTCACTTCTCTTTCGATCTCTCAGCGTATTTCCTGTAATTCTTCTCAGTAGTCTCATACCTGCAATTTCCAGTAGCCTTTGTGTTGTGGCTGTGTCGGGTCTTGTTTCTGGGGAATTTGTCATTATTGGTCTTACCTGGTCTTACTTTACCCGTCTATTTACCTAAAACACATACTTTTTATCTACCATCATTGTCTTCCATGTATGAAATTAAAGACGAACCAGCTACTGCCTGTACTGCCTGTTATTAAGTAAAAACGCATGTTATTTTTCTTAACGCTTGTTTGTTTGTTATTTTGTTCCAAATCGTTGACTGCTAATTATCACGGTGAAATGAATGGTACAATATTTACTAAATGGATAAGTACAGAATTACTTCCTAATTTAGAACAACCATCTTTGATTATCATGGACAGCGCACCCTACCATAGTGAAGTCATGAATAAACAACCTGCCGCTAAATCGTTAAGATCATACATTATACCTAGATTGGTTAAAGAAATACAATGTTATTTTGGTAAACATAAGATGAAACCAGAATTATTACAATTTGCCGAGATAAATTGACAAGAAAATATACACATACATACATACATATATCCTCCTCCGTTTTTTCACGATTTCCCTCCATTTTTCCCTGTCCTAGGCTAGTTGTTCGGCTTCATGTAACCCTTGGTTAATCAATATTTTTGTTTGATCTACCCAACGGCTTGGAGATCTTCCCCCAGGTCTCTTTCCTTCAATTCTATGCTCGACTATCAGTTTTTCCATCGTAACTGTTCTTCTAGCAATGTGTCCAAATCGCCCATGCGCAATATATATATATATATATATATATATATATATATATTGTATATATATATGTATATATATATATATATATATATATATATTTGTATATATATATATGTATATATATATATATATATATATATATATATATATATATATATATATAATACATATATGTTCCGAAAGATTTCCGCGGTTAGTACAATTAAAACTGGAGCTAAGATTAATATTATTATAAAAATTAATATTAAACTCACCAGTCTTCCGGGTTGAACCGCGTTGATTTTCATTGTGCCGAGCTTTCGACATCCTTTCTCATGTCTTCTTCAGGGCTTCCGTGGTCTCAGTCTCCCAAGACCCCAGACAATGCTGCACTGATCCATAATCACTTTACTACTAACACTGGGAACAGAGGGCGGTTCAGAAGACAGTGACAGAAGACGATATTTTCTTTATGAGAGGTCTCCATGTAGAAGCTAGTCGTATATCATCATCTCTTTTATTGAGACAATTTGGCCTTTTTTCAATTTCTATGGCTTCTCGGATAATTCTTGGTTTATAGAAGCGGATGGGGGCTACAGTTCTAGAGTTTTTAAAATCAATTTTGTGACTTGTATAAATATGGTGTTTACCTAGAGCTGAAATTGAATCGGAATTGCGAACAGAAATGGAATGTTTATAAATCCTATTTTGGATTCTACGATTTGTTTGGCCTATATAGGATCAGGGGCAGTATGCACATGGAATTTCCTTAACTCCGTGTTGTTCATTTGGAATGTTGTCTTAGATTGATCAGACAAGAGATGAAAGTTTTTGTTGGGGGGTAAATATTGTTTTTATTCTTCTTGATGTAAGGAAAAAAAGCTTTTGCATGATGGGGGTCTGAGTCTTTGGATTGAGATTAAGTGGGAGATTGATGTCTGTGGATGCTAAGATTGATGTGATTTTGGCGGTAACCGTTTTGGATGGGGGCGTGTTTTAAAACAACTTGTACTCAGAATGTGTACCAAGTAGGTATGTTAGAGGTTATTGACCGGATGATTACGGAACTCAGTGATAGGGTTAAGGCTTTGGAGAACATAAACAGCACTTTTGGATTTTTGAATGAAATTCAAATTAAAGAAATGCAAACAAAAGATCTAAAAATGGACGCAAAAGAATTGGAAAATATCTACACTGCTGATCTCAACGTTGAAGAATTTATATTTAAAATAAAATGTTTTAAGCACTACGCTTTATCAGTTGACCAAAAATTTAAAGGCAGTCGCATCAAGAGAAATGTTAAATCTAATTTATAAAAATCAACTACATGAAGACTACCCTAACATTACTACTGCACTGAGAATGTTTCCCACGCTATCACTTATAGTGACATCTGTAGAACGAAATTTTAGCAAACAATGAAACAGGAAAAACTCTCTAATCTAAGTATAATATCAATTGAACACAAACGAGCATCCTTAATCAATGTTGACGACATCATCAGTACATTTGCAGCTGAAATGGTTTGAAGAATTACCTTTTGAGGCACAATAAATAACACATTTTTGCTCATTCCTAATTGTATCTTTTTTTATCACTCCGCTCCTCCATCGAAGCATTCTCATTTCCACTACATGCATTCATTGTTCCTCTGTCTTTTCAACTGCCCAACATTCAGTTACATATCGTACATACCGTACATCATAGCTGCTCTTATTGCTGTTTTATAGAATTTTCCCTTCAGCTTCATTGGAATTTTTCTGTAACACACAACACACCACTTGCTTCCTTTTACTTCATTCATCCAACCCTAATTCTACTGCATACATCTCCATCTATTCCCCCATTATTCTGTAACACCGATCTTAGGTACTTAAAACTATTACTTTTCACAATCATTTCACCATCCAAATATATTGTACCGTTTTTAAATAAAACGAGCCGTTTTAATTTATATAAATATATTTATTTATAAGTTTACAGCACGAAAATATCTTATCAACTAAACCCAACTCATGACGGCGTTCATATATATATATATATATATATATATATATATATATATATATATATCAAAAGTATTATTCTAGACTCATCTGGATTAGTCCATCTCTAGACTTCCGTTGGAAGCGCCTCGAAGGCAGGCGCTATTGAAAACGCCATCGATTGTGTATTCGAGAATCATTCTTCTAAGAATTGTGACACGTATCCCGCACCGGAGATGGGCTATTTCGTTACAATATCATTCTATTTGTATACTCTTTTTATCCTACTAGTTTTAAACCTTTTTCCTCAAGATGTTGTTACCACTATTTTACTTTTTGTTCGCTTTCACCATTTCCTTCTAATACTACATCATCAGCATACATTAAGCACCACGGAATATTACCCAGTATTTTCGCTGTTATTTGATCCAGAAATAATACGAATAAATAAAGACTAAGCACCGAGCCTTGATGCAATCCTACTTTCACATGAAATTTATCAGTCTCTCCCACACCTGTCCTAACACGTCTCATACACATTTCTTTCACAATCTTTACATATTCACCGGGGACTCCTTTTCTATTGAGTGCCCATCACAGAATCTTCCGAAGAACTATCATATGCTTTCTCAAGGTTAATGAATACCATATGAGCGCTTGTTTCTTTAATTCTATATTTTTCCATCAACTGCGTTATAATAATAATAGCGTTTATAATAATAACCACCTGGCAGTAGGTATAAAATGCACACCCATGAAAATGGAGATTAATGATTTATGTTTAGGGTCGCTGCCTGGGGATCGCCAGGGCACGTCTGGAGCCGGCGCTGGACGTGACAGCATGCGGGACGTCGGTGGCAGGGTGTTGAGGAGGCGGGCCCCTGTCATACAATCAGCTACAGCCCAACAACAACAACCACAAGGGAGCCAAACAACAACAAGAGATCCACTTGCTGAAGGTGCTGCGCTGGAACACCAGCCGGCGCTCACTCAAGCGGGACGACCGAGGCAGCGCATGAAATGGACTGTGTCTATAAATGAAAACATTTTGCGTTTCTATTACAAGGTGACGAACCTCGGTCGAGAAACGATCGGCTATCGACAACATTTGTATGCCGAATTTTGCAGGGAGTACCCAGAGATTCAAGTCTCTGAACAGCGAATAGCAGATCAATACCGGGTAATTATAAGAAATAATCTTATCCCAGAGACTAGACGCGATACCATCAAAAGCGAAGTCGAACGGGAGATACATAACCAAGAGCTAGTTGTGGATCAAGTCCATAATGAAATCCCTAATGAGCAGATTCCTGAGCCTCTCATGCAAGAAACTCAACCTGTAAATACGCAGCAGGACAACAGCGAGTTGCACGATAGCCTGGTAAGAGAAATGGCACGTGCCGTACAAGAGTTTAATGGAACAAATCCACTTAGCAGACCACAGCTACCAAAAATAAACTCTTGTAAGAAACTAGGTGCGCTGTTACAATTTATGAACACTGAAGTCCTACCCAATTATATCGTGGAAGCTCATACATTAGAATATTTGCATATGCTGATTTATTGTGCAGCAACAGCAATTGCTAATGTTATGGGCATTAAGATCAGAACACGACGGGGTACTAATATCGAAAGGACATATAACAGAGTTGCACCTTGGGAAAAACGGCTGCTTATTAAAATTGAAGCATTACGTAGGGACATTGGTCAAATCACGGAATATGTCCGAGGGACAACAAGTAGAAGAGTAATCAAAAGAGCTGAAGAAATAATGATAACCACCGCAAGACACTCACAATATAATCCAGCAAACAACACAGCACAACAGTGCCTGGATACATTAAAACAAAAACTTTCCGTTTACTCAGGCCGACTAAGGAGATACAAAATTAGTAACAAACGAAAATCCGACAATATGCTTTTTGAGAATGCCGAGAAGGCGTTCTATCGGAAACTCAATTCTACTGCAGAAAGTGCCAATAAATCGTACCCAAGTCAAGAAGAAATCCATGAGTTTTGGGGAAATCAACTTTCCACACCAGCTGCTCTTAACACCAATGCTGGATGGATTGAAGATTCGGCGCACAACTGCCAACACTACGTTACTGCTCCCTACGAACCCTTTACTACTGAAGAAGTTTCAAATATTATCAAAGAGCTTCATAACTGGAAATCTCCTGGACCAGACGGCATTCAAAACTTCTGGCTTAAGAAGTTTTGGAGTATTCATGAGTGCTTATCAGCATTAATTAATCACAGTATTTCTAATCCGCAGGAAATACCATCTTTCCTAACCCAGGGAACAACTTATTTAATACCAAAAGATCAAAATAACACCCAAGACCCAACCAAATATCGCCCAATTACTTGTCTTCCAACTCTGTATAAATTGCTCACATCCTGTGTAGCCCGGCGTATCTACCAACACTGTGCTCTAAACAATATCATAGAGCCCCAACAGAAAGGGTGCGCTAAGGGTTCCATGGGCTGCAAAGAACAACTTATCATCGACTCTGTCATTTCTAACCAAGCATATAGCAAAAAAAGGAATCTCTTTACTGCTTTCATCGACTACAAGAAAGCGTTTGATTCAGTGCCGCATGAATGGCTTGTAGATATATTAAAAATATATAAAGTCGATGATAACATAGTGACCTTTTTAAAACATATAATGTCAGATTGGAAGACAAAAATTCACCTCCAAATACCTGGTGAAAACAATATCGAAACTGAAAATATTGCAATCAACCGGGGCCTATTTCAAGGAGACTCGTTGAGTCCACTGTGGTTTTGTCTAGCGATGAACCCCCTATCCCAGCTACTGAACTCAACTGACACAGGTTTTAGCATCAAAAATAACACTACTGTTGTGGCAAAGCTTAATCATCTATTGTATATGGATGATTTAAAACTATTGGCTTCTACTCGATGCCACCTGGATCAGATACTGAAAACAGTGGAAAATTTCTCTAATGACATTAGTATGCACTTCGGCCTTGATAAGTGCCGTGTCTTAAATATAATTAAAGGAAAAGTTCAGCCCGGTGGATTCGATATGCAAAACGGCCAGAACATCGAGGCCATGGGTGAAAATGATATGTATAAATACCTCGGAATAAAGCAAGCGCGGAAGATTGACCATAAGCAAATGAAAACTGAGATAACAACTGAGTTTATACGAAGGGTAAAACAGCTGCTTCGTTCACACCTTAATAGTAAAAATTTGTTTAAGGCACTAAACACCTATGCATGTTCCGCGCTTAGCTACTCGTTTGGTATTGTTAAGTGGACAAAAACGGATATAGAAAATCTTCAGCGAAAAGTACGAACACACCTCACAAAGGCACAAAAACACCATCCTCGAAGTGCAGTAGAAAGAACGACATTACCGCGGTATTTAGCAGGAAGAGGACTTATGGATATAAGTGAGCAACTAGAAAAACACATTACTAATTTAAGAACTTATTTTCAGGTGCAGGCTGAGACATCTACTCTACATCGCGCGATTTGTGCAGTAGATGATACAACACCGATCAAACTGAGGGAACCAGAAATGCGCATAAACCATCTTACTAAGGACGAAAAAATGCGCACCTGGATGGGTAAACCTCTTCACGGGCGACATCCTAATGAGGTCAGTCAAGACCACGTCGACAATAAAGCGTCGAACTATTGGCTGACATCAGGAAAGTTGTTCCCTGAAACAGAAGGTTCATTACTCGCCATTCAGGATCAGGTTATACCAACAAAAAATTACCTGAAATATATCGTCAAAGACCCTCAGGTCCAAAATGACAAATGCCGATATGGATGTCAAGCTCAAGAAACCATCCAACACATTACCGGGGGTTGCCAGGCATTTGCTGCAACTGAATATAAGGAACGGCACGACTCAGTAGGAAAGATCCTTCATCAAGAGATAGCCATCAAACTGGGACTTCTCCAAACAAATCATCTCCCATATTATCAATACGTTCCTGAAAGTATACTTGAGAATGATAACTACAAGCTATACTGGGACCGCACTGTGCTCACAGACCAAACAGTGGCACATAATAGACCAGATCTCATACTAGTTAATAAACTAAAGAAACAAACAACACTAATTGATGTGACGATACCTAACAACAATAATCTTCGTATTAAACAAAACGAAAAGATCGCCAAATACAGGGATCTGGAAATTCAAATACGAAGACAGTGGAGAATGGAAAGTACCCAGACAATACCTATTATTCTCTCTACTACTGGAGTTATTCCGAAGAACCTCCTAGAAAACATAAGAAAGCTAGGTCTGAATGAACATCTCTACAAGACCATGCAGAAAGCTGTACTTCTCTCAACATCCAGATGTGTACGAAAATTTTTGGGAGATACTCCAGCATACCAAGTCACCTAGGGCTCGATAACACGGAAGTACCCTGAAGTAGCTCTGGAGTCCCACCAGAGCTCAATCCTTTTGATACCGTAGGTATCTGGGATGAGTGAATTTTCCCCTTAGAGGGAGTGAGAGCCGTATGGCTAAATCTGGGATAATAATAATAATAATAATAATAGCGTTTATTGTCCAACAGAATCCATTTATAGGACAAAATACAATACTAAAGTTAAATGATATATTAATAATTCATAAGTACTAACTAAATAACACATTTTTGGAGTATTTTACCTTAACATAAAGAAACTACTTAATCACCTACGTAGATCTCAGCCATCCTAGTAAGCTGCTTTAAACTGCAGTGAAATATATCGCAGTAAGCACAGGGAATTATAATAGTTGCACATGAGAAATAGAGGAGAATTTAACATAAGATTAGTTCTAGCTTGTGTATTTCTGAACGTAATAGAATTTCTCACTGGATAAGATGGAACGTTAAAATTTATTTGTCGAACAATATCAGGGCAGTCAATGAGATTATGTAGTAGCTTGTAGAGAAATATTAGGGAGGCATTAATTCGTCTAGTCTTCCTTGTTTTTATAGACAGGTACTAATACACTGCTTCTTCATTCGTCTGGCATTTGTCCAACTTCCATAATTCTAATAAATAGACCTGTTAACAAATTTGTCCGTGTCTCTCCTAATACTTTCCACACTTCCTCAGAATTAGCATCTGGTCCATCTGCTTTTCCTTTCTTTATTTTTTTATTTGCTTAAGCCACTTCTTCGTTTCTTATTTTGGTCACCATTGCTGTTACTATCTCGGTTAACTCAACTGGTTGTCTGCCAAATTCTTCATTTAATAACCTGTCAAAGTACTTTTTCCATCTCTTTTTGATATCCTTTTTGTGAATTAGTATTTTACTATTTTCATATTGGTTACATCTAATCTGATTAAAATCTTTTATATTTCTATATTTTAAAGGGTGATTCATTAAAGGGTACTTTTTTGGTGGGGATTTGGTTGGAGATCGTGCATGAATACTGTCAAACTGACATTTCGCTTCTGTTCAGTATTGTTTGACATTTCATGATGGAAAGAAAATGGGAGTTCTGTGAGGAAGGTGTTCCGTGTGCTTAGAGCAATTTATGGTCCACATAATCGGCCTATCGGCCTACCGAACGTACAATTCGCTTTACGATTAATAAGTTTAAAACCCAGTTTTCATTATTGGATAACACGCAACCAAATAGACCACATTCAACACGTACTGAAGAAAATATAGCGGCGGTAACGGATAGTGTACTCGAAAATAATGAAGAATCGATTCGTCGCCGTTCTCAACAGCTTGGCTTGTCATATGCAACAACTTGGCATATTTTACGCAATAATCTTGGTTTAAAAGCATACAAAATTCGATTAGTGCAAGATCTGAAGACAACCGACCTTCCGACTCGTTACCGTTTCAGTCGATGGGCTCTTGATAAGCTTTCAGAAGATCCACTGTTTTCGAGAAAAATTTTGTTTTCAGATGAGGCCCATTTGGGCTTAATGGGTACGTTAATAAACAAAATGCCCGTATCCAAAGTCTACATAAATAAACCAGATACGATTGAGGCATTGGAGGCCAATATTACTTGAGTCATTGATGAAATAACAATCGAAATGCTGGAACGAGTCATCGAGAATTGGAACTTTAGAATGAACCAACTTAATCGTAGACATTTAAAAGAAATTATCTTTAAGAAGTAATTTTAAAGAATGGTTCTTTTGTATGATAATAAACATTATCAAATAAAATTTATTTTTTTCATTGTTTTTTCTTGTTGAAAAAGTACCTCTAAAGGAATCACCCTTTATTTTATAAATCTTGGCTTCTTTCCTGGTATCAAGTTGATCGTATAAATTATTATACGCTTTTGCTTTAGCTTTTGCTACTGCCACTTTTGCTTTGTTTTTAGCGAAGTTTTTAGCGTTTAGTTTTGAAGATATGTGTCCGACCTATTTTCTTGCCACTCTTTATATGTATAATCTTCTCTTCTCTGTTATTTTTTCTTGAACTTTGTTAGAGCACCATCAGGTCTCCTTATCCTTAAACTTCTTCCCTGATGTTTTTCCAAGTATTTCAATACCAGTGTCTCTATATAATAGATCTTCTTTGTCATCTTTTAACGTCCACCACTTGATTTTTTGTGGTCCTCTCTGATATTTTGATTTGGTTTCGCTTTTTTACTTTGATGTTCAGTACATGCAACTTATTTTGTTGGCTTATTGTATCACTAACTATTACCTTGCAGTCCTTACATTTATGTTTTCTTGTCATGAAATAATCTGTTTGGGATTGATTATGTCCACTTTTGTATGCAACAAGTTGAGTTTCTCTCTTTTAAAAGAATGTGTTAATAAAGGCCATACATAATGCTGTTGCTAATTTATGCATGTCATCTCCAGCTATATTTCCTAGTCCTCCATGTATTAATTCATATCCTGTCTTGGATTGGCTCACATGTGGGTTAAAATCACCTCGTATTATAACTTTCTCCTCTGATCGAATATCACGCAATATGTCTCCTAATTGATCATAGAAAGCTTTTCTTGCATTCTCACCCAGCCCTGTTTAAGAAGCATACACACAGTGAGCGAAAATACGAAAAGGCGATGGCAACCAGCTCTTACTGCAAGACAACTGGAAGAGCTTCTAAATAAAGGTCTGAATGATAGCGATGATAATAATTATTGCATGTCGGACTATGGAGGTGATTCTGATGCAGAAGACAATATTTCATTTGTACCATCTTCAGCTAAGTGCAGCACTCAATCCAATTCAAACATAAATATTTCTTCCAGTTTAATTCCAAATATTGCTTCAACATCAAACAATCCTGAGGAGTATCAACAACCTTATTCAACTTTGGGTTTTCCAGATAGCGATGATGAAAATTCTGACGATTCAGTTTTGGATCCAGATTATCCTCCGGAAGAGATGTCTACTAAGAAGACAAAGACATTTATATATTCATCTGATAGTGACACAGAGCCAGAAGTAAATAGTAACAACGACCATGTGGATGTTTCATCTTCCAAAAACTCGGAATACAAGTGGTCCAAAAAGATAGATCCAATATTAGACTATGATCTATTTCATTTTATTGAGAATTCAAAACTTAACATTGACTTTTCAGAAGGTGCCACTCCCTTAGATTTCTTCAGTGCTCTTTTCAATGATGAAATATGTAAAAAAATTGTGGAGGAATCAAATATTTATGTAGTGTAGCTAGGAAAATCTTTAGATCTCACTGTGGAAGAACTAAAGGCTTTTTTTGGAATCCTGATAATTATGGGCTTTCATACGTTATCTACGATAAAATCCTACTGGTCAACTGACAGAAACTTTTTTGTACAAAGAGTCGCAGATGTCTTTACTGTGAAAAGGTTCTTAAAAGTGTTGAGGCTGTTACATATCAACAATAATTAAAAAATGCCCCACAAAGGAGACCCTATGTTTGATAAATTATATAAAATTCGACCTCTCATAACGTATTTCAAAACAAAATTTTCTGAGGCTTACACACCATCACGAAATTTGTCAATCGACGAAAGTATGATCCCGTTCAAAGGCAGAACTAGTTTGAAGCAGTATATGCCAATGAAGCCAGTGAAGAGAGGAATAAAAATATGGGCAATTGCCTGTGCAAAATCTGGTCATCTCATCGACTTCGAGATCTATCAAGGCAAAACTAACAAAGTTGTCCAAGAGACGCTTGGCGAACGAGTTATATTAGAATTAAGTCAGCAGTTTCAAAATCGTGGATATTGTATTTATTTTGACAATTTTTTTTCCACACTGCCAATTTTCAGTACTCTGTTAGAAAAAAATCTGTTTGCTTGTGGCACATTCCGAACAACTAGAAAATACTTCCCAAAGCAACATTTAGCTGATGACAAAAAAATTAAAATGAGTGAGTCTGATTCTGTAGCTAGTGAGAACATTTCCGTATACAAATGGAAAGACCGTGGGACAAAATGTGTCACAGTTGTTAGCAATATGCACAATTTGAAAGAAAAAACCACTGTTCTCAGAACAACAAAGGATGGAACGCGTGAAGAAGTAGCTTGTCCAAGAGCTATTGCTGATTACAATATGTATATGGGAGGAGTTGATCACTTTGATCAAATGATGTCCACCTATTCAATCCAATGGAAATCAAGAAAATGGTGGACTAAAGTTTTTTATTACTTCCTTGATGCATCAATAGTAAACAGCTGTATTCTGTACAAGCATCTGCATCATCAAAATCATCCTCGCGAGGCAACTATCACACAGCTCCAATATAGAAGCCAGTTAGCTGACCAACTTATCGGCTTGTTTACATGCAGAAAGCGGTCTGGACCGAATCCTGGTCAAGTTGGCAAGGCAAAAAGGGCAAATCTTGTTGATGTTGGTTGTCATCTACCAATCAAAGGCACTTACCGTAGATGTGCTAACTGCAGCTCAAGTAAGAAACAGAAGAGGACCAATATAATTTGCCAAAACGTGATTTAGCATTATGTAAAGAATGTTTTTCCATATATCATCAGAAATGAATGTCATCAGAAATTTAAAATAAATATTTTTCTCTTCTACAACTTTTGTTTTAGTGTGTAATAGATGTAGCGGTAGTAATATTTACCAGTGATTTGCAGGTGATGGCAAATACCCAAATGATCTCTGGTAGCAATATTTACCATAAAAGAAAAAATTGAAAATAATTTCGGTTTTTTTCTATCAGGTAACTTATTACATTCTATTTGATTTCATAATATTAAAAAATATTCGTCTTAAAAAGAACAAATAATGAGTTCTGCGCCTTAAAGGGTTAATATAATTTTTATTACATTGGAGAAGGTCTTTTTATTATAATGCCAGAAAAGATTTTCGTTTCATACCTGAATGCCCTTTCTATCAGCATCATATCCTCCATAATTTAGCCAATACACTACCAATACAACAGTGCAGTATTTGCACACATCCACATCCGCTTGTCTTTTTCTGTATAGGCCAGGGTTCCTACTTTACAGAGGTATTATTCTTTGATGGTAGGGGGAGGGGAGCGGCAAACTGATCTTTGCCCGCCCTGACAAATCTCCTAGTTCTGGCCCTAGCGTCACCTTCAGATTTTTTCAAATAAAAGCATGGCTGTTGCATACAAGAAGCCAAGTAAGTCACCCGTCAATTTTGAAAAACAACCGATTAACAACTTTTTGGTAAATTTTTCGCACATTTTTTAAAATAATCTTTTTTTTATCCGATTTCCGGGTGGAAGTGGAAACGTTAAATAGCAGTTAAAAATGTAATTTTCATTACGCTTAGCTGTGGCTTAGTCCCATATAAAAAAAACATATAATTATATTCTTCTTAGGACGTCCCTGTAGCTCTTATTCAAAATACTATGGTCAGCGCCAACATTGCTTATTATGTTCTGGCTGATACTTATACAAAGTAATCAGTGAGCTGGCTTAATAATAAACCTACAGTTAAAAATAACTCACACCTACAATAAATTATTATAGATGCAATCCTCCCAAAATACAAATATTTATATTAGTCATATCGTTCTATAACTGTCCCATTTAACATAATTTGTTTACAGGAGCGTCTTTTTAGAGGACTACTAGAGTCTTTTACCAAAGAATAAGTAAAATTTTGGATAATTACTGTGGTGGTCAAAGACGGCAGTACATACCATGCGGTCTATATGTATGGAATAAAATCATTTTAAACGTTATTATCTACTATATAAAAACACCTGAAACAGGTCGATTTTTATTCTTAAATTGACAATTTTCAGTATGAAAATATTATCCCCGTTCAGCACTCCTTTTGGATTATAAGCATCCCCTTGAAAATTTTAAATAACAAAGGGGGTTGTGAGGCACCTTGTTAGAAAGCGATTTTAGTCCTCTGTTCAGCAATATAAAGTTTTTTGAGTTTGTGCTATCATAACTGAGAAAATTGATTTTTACAATTAAATGAACTTGACCACCATTATTCACTTCTTGACAATAACCGAGGCGATTTTGGAAATCTCGTACATTTTGTATGACCTCGGAGGTTATTTTGTTAATTTCTTCCGTTTTGGTTTGATCAGAAGAATCTTTAGTAACCTACTGCGGAATCAAGAGTTTTCCAAGAAACTGAAGGAAGCAAACTCAGTTGTGCTTATCAAGCGTAGGAAACCTCCGATTCAGCATCCTCTTACAGGCCAATATGTTTTCTTGACTTCCCTGTCAGGTTTTATGAAAACCGTATCAAGAAGAGGCTAGAGGACATATAGGCAAGTGAGAGAGCTCTATCCAATCAACAATACGGATTTAAAAAATGTCGGTCAGCAGTCGATGACGCGATCTGGATAAGTGACGCGTTGAGAATAAACATAAAGAGGTGGGTGGTCCTTGTTCTGTTGGAAATTAAAAACGCCGTCAATTCGGTGAACTGGGGGGCCACATTGTCAACAGAATTGCCGAACTGACGTCCCCGAAATACGTGTCAAATATAATAAAGGACTGTCTATTAGAAAAAAGCGTATGCAAAACGAAAAAAAAAAGATAAAGATGACTGCTAGAGTACCCCAAGAGTCGGTCCTGGGACCCACTCTATTAAATATTTTATACATTGGGGCTCTAGAAGTAAATAAAACACAAGAAGTAAATAAAACACAAGAAGTAAGGGCAACTGCATAAGCAGGCGGCCTAGCCCTACTAATCAAAGACTTTATGAATTTGGGCATGATAGAATAAACTAAACAAGGCGAAGGAAAAAACCGCGAAATGGACAGAGAAAAACGATCTAAAAGTGTAGATCTACTGCAGTAGAAAAAAAATGAAATAATTATCTTAAGGAGACCGCGGAATCGACAGGACGAAAACTTTCGGTTCAGAGGCTCTGATATAAGACATTAGAAAACGATAAAATATTTAGGTATCATATTTGAAACAATACCATTCGGGCAACATATGCAAGAAGCATGACGGAACGCAGAAAAGAGGACCTCAACCCTGCATAAGATCATGCCAAATATATGAGGCCCGGATCACATAAAAGAGCTCAACAGAGGTTCTCAACAAGGCAAAATATAGAGACACACAGAAACACATACTTCTTAAAACACAAAGGAAACCCCTGATTAGAGTATGCAGCGTGTACAGAACAGTATCAACTATCGCACTACAGGTAGTTGTTGGGGATGTACCGGTGCATATCCTGGCCAGTGAGAGCGCCCTGATGCATCAGAGGGGCAACGGAGCTGTAGGTTCAGGACCAGAAGAAAGGGAGAGGAGTCTCTAAATGTGGCTGGATTAATGGTCAAGGGAAATAGGCAAGTTTATAGGAGATATGTAAGTCCTCACAATCTTAGGAAAGTTTTTATTGTAGTAGAATTCAAAAGTCGGGTCCATCGATATTTCGTCCGTCGGCAAATTCAAACAGATAATATTTGTATGTTATGAAATTCGAGTAACCGATGTCTAGGGACGTATCGCGGTATTGGTTGTTTCACCGACACAAATTTTTTGATGCAAGTATTAAATCATAAAATAACAATAATTATCTGAGAGGAAATCTTTTAGTTCCTGTTTTGAAGACGAAGTGTTAGGAATCTTTTTGAGAAGCTTTGGAGAAGAACTATCACACTGACCGGTGTTATATTGGGAAGTAGTGTATTTTTAAATCACTCTTCGAATATAGTAGAATTCATATTCTGGTGATAATCTACACTACATTTTTCTATGATTTTCCGCAAAGCATTAACCCATTTGGCACCCAACCATTTGCAGATCCACAGTGCACAATAATCATCCGAGAACCTTTATTCGGAGGTACTCCTTTCAAGTGGCACCTAAGTGAACCATCAGTCCAACCCTTGCTAGCGATATTAAGCGTGTCATACCATGTCTCGTCTAAATAATATATAGTCGCTGTTGGTCTCGACATTCTTGAATTTTTTTTAAATAATCTAAACGCCAGTGTACTATCCTCTTATTTTCCATAATAGCCACCCGTTTTTCAACGATTTTGTATTTGAACCAAGTTTTTTCAACCGTCTTCGTAAAGTGGTTTTAGGGCAGCTTCTTCCCATCAAGTACACCAACAAGCTTGGTGTATATAATATCAATTGTTGGTATTACATTTTTTGATTGTAAATTATCTTCACTTTGAGAGAGTAGTATTGTGTCGTCTACATAGCAGATTATTTCAAGTTGTCTTTCTCCCATTTGGTATTCTTTTTAGTTTTTCCTTTTTTATTATTTCATCCTTGATTAGGCTGAACAGTAGAGCGCTCAGGGAATCGCCCTAGTTTTGGTAGATATTTTGAATTGTTTTGATTATTCCTTGAGGTATCTCTCTTGCTTACAGTAAGTGGACAACGTCCTTTAATTTGACCTTGTCAAATGTTAAGGTCCACGAAACATAGATATGCAGGTTTGTTGTATTCTAATGATTTCTCTTGCGCTTGCCTCATTATAAATATAGCGTCAGTGCATGATTTCTCCAATCTAAAACCTTGTTGTTCTTATGCTAGTGTTATTGTTTCGTATGGATCGCCGTAGTTCGGTATGAAATTAAATTCGTACGATTTAAGTGGACTGCCACCAGTATTCTCTGGCCATGCATAACAGTATGTATTATTGGGAGGTGCCGCGTCATATACTGTAAAGTTGTTAACACACAATTTTTGAAAATAATACATTTGTAACACATCTGAGGATGGTATTTGCAATATACTTTGTAAATCGAACGAATCACTTAAAAATGTTTTTTTTTCAGCTGCTCGAAAATTATCAGTTTTCTTTGCCTCGGCTGCTTAGTCCCATTTTTGTAGATGTTGCTTATAATCTTCTTCATCAATACTTTTGTTTTTTTACTGGTTGCAAATTTTACACCGGTCTTTCTTGGGGATTAAAAAATGACATATTATAATGTTTTCCAAAGATTCTACGATAAGTGAATTCACTAACATGAGCTTCATCTCGACTTTTGTACTGAACCATATAAAGCTCAAACATTTTGCTGATCGACAAATTGAGATCCAAATATAACCTATTTGAACTTTTTCGACAATAGTGTGATTCCAAAGTCGAAGAGCTCTCAATGTGCTCCTAAACTTTCTGTACAAGTTTATCCGGAGTTTTATTGTAAGGAGCATGCCTTCCCCTTTTATCCTCCATATTAAATAACCCATTTTTATGTTTGCCTTTTAAAGCACGATCTACTGGACCATGACTAATGCACAGAGTTTTTAAGAAAAATTTTTTGCATACTTGAATAATTTTTGCTTTTTTCTTAAAATGGTATTTGCCGCTAGATTCTTTTCTAGTACCTGTGTTAGTACGAATTCTATGAGTTTTTGGCAAGTAACTTATAACACATAATAAAATAAAGTCGTTTTGGCGTAAGTAATCGAGTTTCCAATAATTTAAAGAAAGTGATGGTAATCATTTCGATTTCATTCGCTGCTAGTATAAGTGTGTCATCTGCGTATCGCAGGCTGCTGATTTTTCTGCTTTCTATAGTAGTTCCTCCATCACATTCGTTTAGTACTTTCCGCATTATATATTCAAAATATATGTTTTATAAAAATGGTGATAGTATGCAGCCCTGTCTAGTTCCTTTGTTTTGAACGCATCTGAATATATTACGTGCATTTTAATTTTAGTTGAGGTTTTATCATACAGATTTATTTTTAGATTAACTAGGTGGTTAGGTACTCCTATATTTTATATTATACTCCAAATGGGATCCAATTTTACTGAATCAAAAGACTTTATGAAATCTACGAAACAGAGCAGCATTTCTATGTTGTGTTCTCTTGCTTTTTCTATTATTTGTCTGGTGTTCAGTATTTCTCTCGCGTTCCTTTTCCTGGTACGAATAAGGGCAATAGTTCTGTAATTGCTGTATACGGTTAGTGATTCCTTTTTATGGATAGGGATAAAGGTTAATTCACATCACTCATTAGGCCATTCACATGTGATCCGTATCATGTTGCACATATTCAGTATTACATCTACACCAATCTAGCCCATTGCTTTTACAGTCTCAGCTGGTATGCCATCGATTTCTGGGAATTTTTTTTCTTATTTGGTCGAAAGCCTTCTCTACTTCTGCTCGTAAGATTAGTGATTCTGGCTCTCCGATTGCATGTTTCTTGTGTTCTGAGACTGATGAATCTTTTGAAGTGTCATTGTATAGTTCTGAGCAGTAATTTTTCCATGTCTCTGCTCTCTATGTCGGTTTTTACTTCTTCATTATGATCTTGAATGGCTTTAAGTTATGGCTTGAACTCTCGGGAAAAATATTAAATTTTTTTTATTTTTAAATATTCACGACTTTCGCGGCGGTTTGCATATTGCTCTTGAGATACGTTATTTATATGGTTGTTTTTATCCCTGGTGCACATAAATTTTATTCTTCTGTTCTGTTCCGCTATTTTTTGAGTGTGGCTTCCGGTTTTTGTGGTATGTTGTAGCATATCTCTTCTTTTTCTACTAATTCTAAGGTTTCTGCTGACATCCAATATTTGTTCTTTTGCGTTTTACTCGGTGTGCACTCTTTTTCTGCTCAATATATTATTATGATCTGCTTTCTCTTCCTTTTATATTAACCTTTTATTTATTTAATGACTTTAATTATTTAATTAATTATATAAGTGTCGCAAATCATACATAAAAAAAAACAATTTCAGGGTGTCATTTTATTATACAAAAAAAATAAATCAGCTTAGGTTACACTTATCTTTTTTCGTGGTTTCCAGTATCTCTTAGTTGTTCCTTATCGGAAAGTAATAGGAAAAGGAAATAAATAGAAATAACATAAATAAACAAATACAAATATCTTTTATTATCAAAAGAAATAATATGAAAATTTTGAAATATTGAACTTTGTTCAGATATTGTTGTACTCAAGAAAAAAAATAAAATTCTGAAAAGAAACTTTTTAAATTTAATAAGCAATATGAATAATTATCCTTTGACGTTAAAAATCTTTATGATATTTGCTATGTGAATCAGAAAAGTTTAATTAAATTTTTTTTTAAACTTTTATAAAATTTATGGTATTTTAAAATAGTGATAATTTTTGATCTTCTGATGGTATAGAGTCTTTTATTTGAAACATACAAAAAAATTCTGTCACAAAAAATTATTGACTGACCTTTTAATTCACACACGACGATATCTCCTTTCGACCAAAACAGATCCCTCTTGTTGATTATGTTAGGCTACCAATCAAAGTCTTCTCCGTTCTAAGTATCAAACTATCAGCATACGAGCAACTCTTTCTCCAAAACACGAGCAGGCCTCTTTTACCAGTACTCGTTCAACAAACTCCAAAATTCTCTTCTCTCTTTCATATAGGTACTAACAATCTCCTAAGACCCAAGTATTTTTTTACTTGGTGTCGCAAATATTTTTAATAGTTATAGTTTTTGCTTGTGTCTTACTTACTTGGACTTTATAGAATCAAGGAGGTATTTGACTTCTCAACTTTGACCTATCTCTCGTTCCACCTTTCAGACACCCACTTCTAACTATTAACACCACTGGTACTTCCTTCTTAACTGACTACACAAAACTTCACTTGCTTCTTTCGGATGACCACCACATAAAAAATCTTTTCTAGTATGTAGTCGCTTTGATTTTTATGTTCTTTATTTGGACTAGTCCATGTTGAGAGTAACATTAGGGTGGTCTCTATAAAGTGTATTTGTTAGCGCTAGATTGGGAAAACTGTAGTATACGTTCTCCTTTGTTGTTTATAATGCCCAAGCCAAATGACCCGACAATATCTCTCAATTGTGGTTAATTTTCAGTTTTTCCCACCTTGGCGTTAAAGTCTCCAATAATATATACTGGCTCTTTTTGTGGGATTTTCTTCAGGGTTTTTTTCTACGTTGTTGTAAATGTCGTCTATATCTTTATCTGGGGCATCTGTGGTGGGCATATATACCTAAATGATATAGAATTTTTCTGGTTTTGCTTCTAGTGTTATTTTTATGAGTCTATCGTTTATTGTTTCATATTGCCTGATACATTTCGATATTCTATAGTTTATAAGTATGGCAAATGCGTGGGATGCTTTGATCTATTTCTGATTTTAGTATATTTATTTATTTTTGATTTATTTGTAGTTCGTTCCTTTAACCTGCTTGATTAAGATGTCAACTATTAAACGAGTATATATATTTTATTAAATAATAATTAAAACAGTCAACTATTCTTATCATCTTTTATAAACAACTGCAATAAAAAATGTACTTTTATTAATAAATATGACATTTACAAACATTACACACATCTATATATCACAAAATTGTGCGCAAAAAATTTTTAAATACTTATTTTTAGAAGTAAAAATAAAGTTATCAATATACTTTATTACTAACATTTAGGATACTAAATTATATAAATTGGTTGTCAAGATATTAGTATTTTAAAATATGTATTACCTTATTTTTAGATTAAAAATTTAAATCAGGAGAGTTGTTCTGAAAAGATTAATACAAGGGATTGAGGTTTAATGGGAAGAAAAACAAAATCACTATATATATATATATATATATATATATATATATATATATATATATATATACATAAGAATAAGAAAAAAGATTTTTTTTATGATGATTATATAAAAATTTTCGATGACATCCGAAACGATTATGGGCAATCTACAGTCAGAATTCTGAAGGAGTGGACTAGAATTACCATCAAACTTGCTGCTTTACACAATCAAAAGACCTTTTTGTTGAAGTGTAGATCTAATGGATGTTTCCCTGGACATGTTACAAATGACCTAGTTAATGTAAATTCCCTTTTATATCATCGGACTGGGAATATTCACCATGATGCTCGGAAATTATGTGACAGGTTTGGAAGAAATATTATTAATTTAGAAATTAAAATCGCTTTTGCTGATATTAACTTTTTTGAAAGAAAATTACATGAGTTACGTACCAAGGCTTACAATATCTTAAATTTCCACACATTTAATGAATTTAATCGTAGACAAAGAATTAAATACAACAGAGAATTTCATAAAATCAAAAAAATACAAATTAATAAGTTCAATAAATTAAAAATAGAAGCTTTTGATAAGATAAAATTTCAAGAAAAATGGTTTAAAAATCTAACATCCATTCATTTTCCTTTTGAAATTAAAAAATTTTTAGCATTAGGACCTAAATTTTCTTTATGTCCTTCCAAATCTGATATTAGAGTTCATAATTTACTTTCTGATATTGAATCAATAATCAGACCACTTAATGATAGTCAAAAGGATGTTGTTAGATCTAAATGTACAAACGTTATTACAAACTTTTTGCATAAAGAAGTCAAAGATCATTTTTTAAATAAATACTATGTGCAAACTAAACTTTTTCTTAAAAACCATCCTGAAATTTACATTGTCAAAAGCGGTAAAGGTAACGTAACTGTTGTAATGTACAAAGAGGATTATCTACAAAAAACTGGAGAACTCTTAAATGATACTAAGTATTACACTACACTTAGAAGGAGTCCTGTTTGTACTTTGCAACAAAAAGCAAATTGTCTAGTATCTAAATTAAACATAAAGAAATTTATTGATAATAAAAAAGCAAAAGAGCTCAAAATTTATAATTCTATTGCTCCACGGTTTTATGCTCTACCAAAAATACATAAACCAACTTTATCTATGAGACCAATTGTTTCATCTTTATGCCCTCCTAATGGACCAATAGCACAGCTCCTCACTGACATCTTAACTAATGCTTATAATTTAAACAACCATTTTTACATTAAAGATTCATTTGATTTTAGTCCTTTCGTTAATAATTTCCAATTACCACAAAATTATGTTTTAGTTAGTTTTGATGCAACATCTCTTTTTACTAATTTGCCTTTAGATTTAATCATAAGTAGTGTTGAAAAACATTGGAATGAGATTTCGCAACACACTAATATTGACTTATTACATTTCAAAACACTTATCAACTTTGTTTTTGATTCTAATATTTTTATATTTAATGGTGTATTTTATAAACAAATTTTTGGTAGTCCTATGGGATCTAGTCTTTCACCCATTCTAAGTAGCTATGTCATGGATGATGTTATCAGTGGTTGTATCAGTAATTGCACTTTTTTCATTCCTTTTATTAAGAGATATGTAGATGATTTAGTTTTGGCACTTCCTAAACACAAAATTCATGAAACAGTCAACATTTTCAACAGTCATAATCAACATATACAATTTACAGTTGAAGAAGAGGTAGATAATTCTCTACCATTCCTTGACATGAGAATTGTAAGAAATACAGACAATATGTTGAAAACCAGATGGTTCAGAAAACCCATATGTAGTAATAGATTTATAAGCTATTACTCTCACCATCCAAATAAGATGAAAATGAACCTTATAACAGGATTAAAAGAACGTGTTTTAAAACTTTCTCATCCAGATTATCTACAAGAAGATCTTCAATTATTAAAAAATATTCTAATTGAAAACTCTTATCCTCCAAATATGCTACATAGGATGCTTTTTTCTAATATTGGTAATATAAATAATTTAACACCATTTTTTGCTCAATCTCAAAACATTGTATCTAACAATCAGAACATCTATTATCATTCACTACCTTTTATACCATCATTAACACCTAAATTAATACAAACACTAAAGGTTATTGACAATATAAAAATAGCAACAAAAAACATCAAAACTATTTCATCTTTATATTCTAAAACTAAATATCCTATAGACAAATTTGAAAAAACGAATTTAGTATACAGCATTAGTTGTACTCAGTGTGAGGCTGAATATGTTGGTGAGACCGGAAGAAATCTTTCAAATCGCATTATTTCTCACAAAAGTGATTGCAGAATTAAAAAACCATCTTGTGCTTTGGCAGAGCATGTAATCGATAAAGACCATATTATGGATTTTGATAACATTAAAATTTTATGTAGTGAAAGTAATAAATTTAAAAGGACTTTTTTGGAAATGGTTTGTATTAGCAAAAGTGATAATAATTTAAACAAAAGATCAGAAATTCAAAATTTAAGCAAAATTTATAATTATATTCTTTCTTTATGATTTATATATAAAACTTGTAAAATGTCATATTTAATTCTCCATATATCTGTTACATTTTTTCAGACATCTGTCAACGGTGAATAAATCTTCTTCTTTTTGTTACTAAACAAAAAAGAATGTTTAAACGAAATTTTACTTTTGGCAATATAATTGTCAAAAATAAAAATTTTATGTTGGCATTTATGACATTGAGGCTATTTGTAATTGGTTGCTATTTTAACTTATTTATAAATTCAATTATTTTTGTATTAAACAATTTTTTTCAAAATTATAAAAATTTTCGGAGAAACATTTATTGGATTAAAACATTTTTATATTAAATATTTTGAAGATGTATTAGCAGTAATTTTTACTTACTAAACTAATTTTTTATTTGGTAAGTTAACAAAAATTGTTTTTTCTTTTTAGTTCAACCTTGTAAGTATTTTGTCTTTTTTAGCTCTTGATAATAATTGTAAACACAATTGAAAGCTCGAGATTAAAAAAATAGTTAACCAATAGCCCTTTTATTGACTCCAACCCATCCAAAACAGTTAAATATATATATATATATATATATATATATATATATATATATTGTATCTCTGAAGTTTATAGACAATTTTGATTGTAGTGACAATTTTAAATATGTGTTTCATATATTTGTAAATAGAATCTTGTATGTTTCAACAATGCACAGTCCAGTATTCTAGCTTTTCCTATGATATATATACACACCCAACTTATAATACCGAATCACCATGTAATTTTAATAGATAAAATTGACTTTAGTATGGTTTAATATTGACATGCGAAAGAAACTAATTTAACTAACAAAAATCGTTGAGTTTACAAAAAGCAGGTAATAATTGTTTCTTCAATAGTGATTTTGCTATTAACACAAAACTATAATGAGTTCATCAAATTTTCATTTTTAATAATTTATCAAGAATGCCATTTGTGCAATTATAAGATGTCCGTAGAGAAAGAATTGTGTCACAAATGGTAAATTGAATGGACAGTGAGAGTACCTCAAAAGGTTATTTCCAAAACATGCAAGATTTTGAAGTTGTTTAGCTCAAATAGCAAGATTAAATCTCATAGTATCTAATTCAGAGCTCCAAAGGCTACTTTTAGAAACTACGGTTGTTAGTTTTTCGGTCGAAACTATCAGACAATAACTTCTTCCTTGAAAGTTATTCAGCAGAAGCCAATTAGATATTTTCAAACTACCAAGGCAAACTGCACAATGGAAAATTGGCAGAACGCTTTGTTTTTGGATGAAACCAGATGTGGCGTTCGGACGACCGGGAAGCTCATATTTTAAGAGATCGTAGAAGGCATCCTACCCAAAATTAAAAGGAGAACATGTTTTAGTGTGGGATTATGATTAGAAGAAGAACTGCTGTAGGCATTTTGTATAAGGCAAACTTTAATAATAGGTCCAAGTTACGTGGATTTAGCGTTAAAACCCATTGTGAGGTTCTAGGGAGGTGCTAGGGAAGAGGAAGAAGTGGAAGATGTAACTGCTTTATAATGGTTCTCTTGCTTACTGGACTTACGGCCCTTATCGAACTTACAGCACTACTAAAAAAATATTAGAGCACATCAACAACCTTATCGCAATTCAGAAAAGCTAATTCAAGGAGCTTTATATGAATGGAAAAATCTGGCCTGGATACATATTAATAACTTAACTGAAAGCATGTCTCATCGGATTCGTTTTTGTATTGAAAATTATTATTAAAGGTATATCGATATTGATTATTAATGAAACAAAAATAGGGTTATTTGTAAGGCAATATCTCATTTATCGAAAAACTGGACTTTCCCGAAACTGCTATTTGGTAATTTTCCTTCTTACAAATTATAGTTTCAAATATTTTGTTATTATTGTTCTGAAGCTATTTTCTTGTGACATCTTAATACAGTTTATTATTTCTATTGAGAATAAGCCCCGATTTTACTTTAAAATAAGTTTATTTTGACGTTTCAATTTTCCCTTCAGAAATCATTCTCAAAATATAAAATAATATTTTGTAATTTTTTTGATCCAAAGTTTTGATTTTTTATGCAAGGCAGATCAACAACACATGCAATTTTCAAAATCCACAAGGAAACTAAGTGCCTGTAGCTGGCTGTATACCATGTATCACAAAACATTTATTAAAATCCTTTATAAAAGGTATATAATTAAAAAACCCAATCGGGCTATATCACAACAACAAAGCGTTTTCGGAATCCATATTCCATCATCAGTGTCTAGATGTACATGTTTTGAGCCACTAAATATCTGGCTAAAAACCCGTTAAAAGTTATTGGTTTAAATTTATTTTACATTATTCGATCTTATATATTAAGACTCTAACATCTTTCCGATAGGTATGTAACCCGATTGATTTTCTTCATAATGTGCCACATGGAACGCGACTCAAAAATATTGACAATACCATTTTAAAGTCATTTTCTTCATCTACGATTACTAAATCTATAATATATATCTAAATTCTCAGTATGAATCAGGCAGACAAAATTAAGTTATTAGAAGAGTTTTTTTTGTATTACCAAGTAACAAAACAAAACGATTTGAATTTTGACAACGATTTCCGAAGCGGAAACCAAAACGTAAAAATAAACATATTTCCAACAGAAATTGTAATTAATTCCCATTAAAGATAAAAAATAATAATAAAATATCACAAAAAATAGCTTCAGAACAATATTATAAAAAAATTCTTCAGATATAGTGAACTATAACATAATATCAAGACAACTATAAATGACAATTATTTTTATTTTTATAAATATAATTTGGGTGTTATTTTGATGAGTACCCTTTTATACAAATACTTTTAGCCCGAAAAATTTCTTGTAACATCACCACTGATAGTTGGAACACTTTTTAACTCAGTTGCTGAAGATTTTGCTCTGGAGTCGTAAATATCTAAAGCCTTTTTGGAATTCTCGACAAACTCCATTAATCCTCTGGACATAAAGTATGGTTTCGATTCCCCATCGTTTTGTTCACAGTCTTCGCAGAAACACAAGAATATCGTGTCGATCACCATCTACAAAAAAAGTTCATTTAAAAATTTAACATCTGATCTTATTGATAATTTAGAAGCATCTAACTCAAGTAGCATAAGTTAAAGTACTCTTTCTGGATGTTATATTTGAAAAGAACAGTATATAGAACATATTTTTTATTTTTTATCATGTATATGTTACTACGAAAGTTTGGGATTGGTGTGTGTCGACATTCACCGGTGAATGTCGATACACACCAAATGCCTTTGTGAAAGACCGAACATTTATAAATTTTAACCGATCGAACATTTATTTATTAGTTAATGACGAGTAATATACTATTTATCATAACCTCTAAATTGAACTTTAGTTATTTGAATATGGCTCAACCCACGCCAACGGTGTGATATTAAATATTTTTTAAGTTTTTATTTTTATAGTGTGCCTGGTAAACCATTGAATTCCCAAGCACAAAAACTTGGGCTTGAGCAAAACTTGTTAAATGGGTTGGGGTATTTCGAATTAGAAAAAATAAATGGAGTGACTTTGGAGCCATTTTCATCTGTTAAATAGGTAACATATTGAAATGTGTGTTCGTTTTTAAAAATAAATATCATTAAGTAATTCTTTATTTAAAGGGGTTCAAGGGAGTAGTGATGCGCATTATAAGAGTTAGCATCTCTAGCCTCTTCTATTCAATTCCTATCCTCACCTCTACGAAGTGTGGTCTTGGCCACACGGGTGGACCCCGGAAACCTGAGCAACCTTGTTGGAGATTGGATAACCAACCCCAATGGAAGGCAGGGTCAGGGCGAACGAGGAAGGGAGAACATGGCCCTCCGAAAAGGAGGTTTTGCTATGGACCAGCGACACATACAAGTAAAAAAAATGCTACGAAACGAATATTATTGCCTTGGAATAGGACAGATTATAAAAACAAACGACGGAAGCTACGGACAAAGGATATTCTCTAGGAGAACACAGACGAAATCAAAATAAAAATTTCTACAGAGAAGTAAGACAACATAAGATAGGCTCGTACATAAGCACACCCAACTTCGTAAGAGATAAATATGGAGAAATGCTGGCTGCCGAAAACATAATAATAGAAACATGGGCTGAATATTTTAAAGAGCTCCTGAATATCCAAAATTTCACTGATGAAAACAATGAAAATGGTGGAAATAACGGAGAACATAAGTATCAAACGGTCGAATTAGAAATACCCCCACCAACCATGGAAGAAATTACGCATGCCATAAAAACGCTTAAAAACGATAAATCCCCTGGTCTGGACAATATTGATGCCGAGCTAATTAAAACAGGCGGTCATGGACTCATAAGTAAAATCCACCAATTAATAGAAATGACCTGGCAACAAGAACTAATGCCAAAAGAATGGTGTGGTAGTATTATTGTACCAATACACAAGAATGGAAAAAAGGAATCATGCATGAATTATAGAAGAATCTCACTAATCAACACTACATATAAAATATTGGCTTCGATATTATTAAAAAGATTAGTACCATACGCCGAAGAAATAGTTGGTGACTACCAGTGTGGTTTCAGGCCTGGCAGATCAACTATTGATCAAATATTTACAATAAGACAAATGCTTGAAAAGTATTGGGAATATAATCACGACGTGCATCAGATTTTTATAGACTTCAAACAGGCTTATAATTAAATTAATCATGCAACATTATGGAAGGCAATGATCGAGCTCGGCGTACCCAAGAAACTAGCTTCGGTAACACAAATGTGTGTAAGTAACTCTTTTGCACAAGTTAGAATAGGGGAAAATATCAAATGCTTTCTGCGTAAATTCTGGACTGAGACAGGGCGATCCGTTGTCCCCATTGTTGTTTAACCTGGCCTTAGAATATGTCATGCGAAAAATATATCCAAAAATCAAACCAGACATAACTGCTCGGGGAGCAAAAATCATACTCGCCTTTGCCGATGACGTAGACGCAGTAGCACAATCAACATTAGAAATTAAGGATATTTTCTCGAGCTTTGAGGAAGCTGCATTAAACATCGGTCTAAAAATAAATGAAAACAAAACAAAATACATGGTCGTCTCAACACAAGAGCGACGGCGAATAAGGCAAAACATTACTATAAATGATCACAACTTCGAAGTGGTTAAAGAATTTAAATATCTAGGAGCAACAATCACAAATGACAACAAATTAGAGCGAGAAGTTGAAACGAGAATAATGGCAGGAAACAGATCTTTCTTTGCAATGCAACATCTAATGAAGTCAAAACTTCTTTCATGAGGCACAAAAATCCGGATATATAATACCATAATACGACCAGCAGTCGCGTATGGAAGCGAAACATGGACGCTAACAAAAAGAGAAATAAATAAATTGATGGTGTGGGAACGTAAAATTTTTCGAATGATATATGGCCCTTGCAGAGACCTTATAAACGATGTGTTCCGGGAAAGCCCAGAGGGAAGAAGGTCTGTAGGGCGCCCTAGAAAAAGGTGGAAAGATGCAGTCAAAGAAGATCTAGAGAAAATGGGAGTGCGACAATGGGAATTACTGGCACAGGACCGACAAACATGGAAGGCAATAGTAAACGCGGCAAAGACTCACGAAGAGTTGTAGCGCCATTGATGATGATGATGAATTCTTTATTTAAAAGAGTAGCTGCTTCATTAAAAATATCACGACGGACAGTACGTACAATTATAAAAAGGAAAGAAAATAATCATATTCTCTCAAAGCCAGGCAAAAGTAGATCGTAGATCGTAGATCCGAAAAACAAGACAACCGATCTATCTCAGGGATCAAAAATGGCAGTGCGGAATACACTAGGTATACGAAATGTACTAACAAATTAAGTACCAATTTCTTTAATCTGAATTTGATAATAAACCAGAAGGTACTTTTTAATCGATACTTTATATAAATATACGTTGTAAAAAAAATTGATGATAGGTAGTAGGTTAAGGAAATTTGTGCTGAATGCATTGATTGATATTAGGTCAATATTCTTGTGAATTAGTTAGAATTGTTAGATTGTTAGAACAGTGCGATTTATTCTGTACTTATCTGTTTTTTTAACGAGAAACAGCTTACTGAAAAGTATAAGTAATGAATTAAGGGATAAAGAAGTTTTATTTATTGGCAAAACATCTGTTACAATTTTATTAAAAGAATTGGGATTTAACTACGAAAAGGTCAATAATCAAAGAGCATTAATTGATCGCATCAGTATTGCTGCTTTAAGAGCCAAGTTCCTTCGTAAATAAAAAGAAAATGTCAATAGTGTGCATCCCAGAGTGCACCCATTTTTTTTGACGAAACGTGGATTTATTCAAAGGGAAATAAAACAATTCCTGGAAAGAACAGTGTTAAAAATGTACGTAATCCAGAAGTGTATAGCGGTAAATGTTTTATAATTGTTTAGGTACGCTTCGAAAGGATTTGTTACTGAAGCAAGTTTAATATTTTGATCGAATTTTTCTGTTTTTCATATCACAGTGATCTTTTAAAAAAGTAGCCTTCCACTGTTTCAACTAGAATGGCAATTATTACCCGGTTGACAACAAAAAACATCCAGTATGATGCAAAACTCACAAAACCTCAATTATTACAAATTGCAAAAATGAACAGAAAAGAGAATGTGTTTATAATTTTATTGATGAACTACTAAGAGAACAAGACCATGAAGTGTTAAGACTACCTGCTTATCACGGCGAATTCAACGCTATTGAATTAATTTGGGCAAACTGCAAGTCATATTACTGTAGGTATATTGGTAGAGATAAACATTCCAGTGCTTGGCTTTAACAGACAATAATGACTATACTGTTGAAATAAAAGCTAAAATTAAAAAAGCACCTGCCAACTTTATAAAAATGAAAAAGGCGCTTAATCAAGAGAGGATAAAAAGACTAAATCCTAAAAACCTTTGAGATGAGGATATATAGGAGGATTTTTAAGATCCCAGTGGTCAATTCACGTTATGAACGTTAAATTATTAAGAAGAACGAAGAAACAAGAAGAAATTGACAAAACAACAAAAGAAAGAAAACTACAATATCTCGGACATATAATGCGTGGAGAAAAATATGGTATCTGTGGCTCATAATCCAAGTAAAATAGAGGACAGGACAATCGGAAGAACACGAATATCTTGGCTGAATTCTTTAGAGCAATTGATTTAAAATTAGAATAACTATGGTGATTACGGAGACGGCACTTCAATAAGAAGAAGTCTTCTAGCCGTTAAAACCAAAAATCGATTTTAAACTGTTCATAAGTAATCAGTTCACTATTAGGTTGTTGTCTATCAGATCTGGTTTAAATGCTGAAACATACAGTATTTTTAATACACCTACTAAACAATAACTGTATATAATAAATGAAATAGAAACCACCAGATTATTTATTGGACCATAAAAGTTCTATTTTTGTTGTTAACCGATAAAAATATAATAAACATCTAGATTTATTTTTATTGTTTTTATATGACAAAAGTCCCCTAGACTATTCCAATGTGGGTATAAATTTTAATATACGTTTAAATGACTTGTCCGCATAATCCTTCTTGTCATTCAAAAAAATAAAAATATTCATACTAGCTTAAGCTCAAAATAAAAATCGCATTATATGCGTGTAAATTATAAATTGCGCAAATTATATTATTGATTAGTAAATGGTACTCTATCTAATTTCCTTGAACACCTATTTGAAATATTGTTGGAAAAATTATTTTGCAATAAAAACCAGTATTAAGAAGGAAGTATAATAAAATTTTGACACTAATACTGGTATTAATTTATCAGTTATTTAAACTAAAAAAATAAATATCGGTAGTACATCATGAATGAACTAACAACTCATAAATTGCATAAACAATTTTCAATAATGTTTAAAATATTGTTGGATTAATTTATTTTGCAATAATAATTAGTCATCACCATGACACAATCAAATTAGTCTCTTGTCTGATATGGACCTCTTCCAAATGCCTCTACCTCTCTGTGCCTTGCGCAGTTATCCAGTTTGTGACCACTGTCTTCATGTCATTTTTCAATCGGATAGCGGTCTTTTATTATTGGTCATTACGCTGCTTAGGTTTTCTCGCAGTCTATAATATCCCATTCTCGCCTTCTTTTTTTTCTTTCTTCTTGCAGTGCCTTATCCTCATTGGACGTTGGCAATAGTCCAAAACAACCAAACCCCAACAAAACTTTATTTACCGCTTTTTCAATTCCAACGAAGTTTTTCCGATCCACTATCTTAAGTTCTTAACTGGTCCCCTTTTTTCTTGGTGCTGAGGGATGTGTTCCTTTTATAATCAGCATAAAGCCGAGCGAGGAATAAATAGATACCAGGGCATAGTAGGTTTTGCATGAAGAGTCCTAGGACTGTGTGCTTCTTTTATTCGTTCTAATAACGCTTGGTACTCCCTGTTTAAAATTGTTTCAAAATATTTTTATTCTATTGTTTCAAAATATTTCTATTCTATGTACCTATATGTAAATTCTTAGCCCTAAGTTTTAATTTGCCTAGACGGCAACCCTGTCAGCCCTAGGCAAAGTCATTACAATTTTATAAGAGTAGTATGTTTCCATATGTTGCCATAAGAGCAGACAATAAAATACGTGTGAAGAGATTTCATTTTACAAGTTATTTCTTCACCCTATCGAACAACTATTTACCACCACGATTAACCAGCGACCAGTCCATTTAAATCAACAATTTAAACATACAAGTTCTTGGTCATTCGTAGCCGAATTCGGTGGTAAATCGTAACAATTTCAATTTTTAATCATCAATTTATTAAAAGTAAAGCAAAAGTTTCTATTAGTGCATGTGTGCCTTTCAACCCATCAGAGAACGGGACAGCGAGTCAAAAGAACGTTGACAAACACGAAGCGGTGTTCCTGTGGCCAATTTGCTGAGAGATTGCAGACGCGCATCTCTGAAAAGCTGTAAGTCAGTTCCACTTATATACCATCTTAAGATAAATCCTACCCTTATCGCAGTGCTATTTATAGATTCTGGTATTTCAGACTTTTTTGATCTTTTTGAATTTGCATGGTATTATAACTTGTCAGATTTAGAGATATTTACGAACATTTCAATTAAAAAATAAATAATGTCGAGCTCAGATATTGCACAATTAATAAGAAATAGAGGTTCTCTTAAACGTAAATTAACTTCATTAACAAATTTTGTAAATAAAATAATTGATGGTTCACTTAAACCGACATTAGGCGATGTAAATATGCGATACAAAAATAATCTTGAATTATTAAGTCAATTTGAAATTATTCAGCAATCTATCGAGGAGAAATGTTCGGACGATCAATTAGAAATTCATTTTAATGAACGTGATCCATTTGAAAATCATTTTTATACAGCAAATTCATATTTAGAGGAAATACATAAACAGCAATTCTTCTCCGGTAATAAATGTCACACCTCAAAATGTAATTAATCACGATCCACTTCAAAATTTTCTTTTGCATAAAATCAAGCTGCCTACATTTAATGGTGAATATGAGCAGTGGCTCGAATTCAAAACCAATTTTATAAACACTATCGATTCAAATTCATCATTAAGTGCAGGTCAAAAGTTTAACTTTTTAAAAGCTGCGTTGGAAGGTTATGCCAAACGAACAATAGAAGGTTTTACTGATTCCCAAGACTACCATGCTGCATGGAATATGCTTTGCGACAAATTCGATCGAAAAAAATTTCTAGTAGACATTCACTTAAAATCTATTTTCAATTTAAATTCGATACATAAAGGCACATTCATGCAATTCAGAGGGTTAATCGATGAAGTTTCAAAGCATTTATCATATTTAGAAGGAATGAAGCTCACTAAAGAGTCTCTATGGGATATGACAATTATTCATGTTGTGTACAATAAATTAGACAAAGTAACTCAAAATAAATGGAAAGAATACCACACTTCTGTAGAATTGCCTCACTTAAATGAATTTCTTGAATTCCTTAAACAGAGACAAGACGTATTACAATCTCAAGAAGAGCCTCATTCCTCCTCAATGATGACCGTCAAAAGTCACTCTGGGTTTCAGAAACCTCTACAATCTCGATCACAATTTGATTTATCGATAAATCAAGTTCAGTGCAATTATTGCAAGAGTGATCATTTAATATATTCTTGCCCCGAATTTTTAAGATTAACAATTAATGACAGATGGGAAAAGATTAAATCTTTGTCCGAATTGTTTACGTTTTGGTCACTCCAAGAAAAGGTGCAGTAGCGGATCATGTCGTAAGTGTAAACGTAAACACAACACTTTATTACACCAAGATTATTCTCGTTCACATCAAAGTCAAAACACACAGTCAAATGCATACAACAACAACAATCAATACAATTCACGAGACACAATTCAATCAGTAGGTGCTCAGAATCATCCAAATAATAGTGACCAGTTGTCACACAATTCACAAGCAATTTCTCACAATATTCAAGCAATTTCAGTCCCCAATCAACAATGCTTAGTTACAGACAGAGATACTCAATCTAATATAATTCTGTCGACAGTAACATTCAAAGTTAAAGACCAAAACAATCAATTGCATCAATGTAGAGCTCTGCTCGATTCAGGAGCTCAATCCCATTTGATTACCGAAGAGTTTGTCAAACGGTTAGGGTTACCATTAACCAATACCGAATTAGCTATTATTGGTATTAACCAAGTGGTTTCTACTTTAAAAAAGAAAACTTCAATTACAATTTTCTCAAACAAAAATAATTTCCAATTTCAATTATCTTGTTATGTAACACCATTCATTTCAACTATTCCGTTACAACAATTTGATATCTCTACAATTTCCATTCCTCAAAATATCGAATTGTCTGATCCTACTTTCAATATTCCTCAGAAAGTTGACATGATCATAGGTGCCAGTTTTTTCTGGGAACTACTATTAGAGGGCAATATTAAATTAGGAAAACATGCACCAGTGCTTCAAAATACCAAACTTGGATGGGTAATATCTGGTACTATAATGAATGCGATATCAACGTCTTTATGCTATTTGTCACAATGCTTTATACCAGAAGACAATCAGTTACGTAAATTCTGGAAACTCAATGAGATAAAGGAACCTATGATGTTATCAAAAGATGACGTCCAGTGTGAGGAACTATTTACCAAACACACTCAAAGAAATGAAAACGGTCAGTTTGTAGTGAAGTTGCCCTTCAAATATTCTACCGATTTATTGGGAGATTCAAAAGAAATAGCAAAAAAACGTTTCATATCACTCGAAAACCAATTCAAAACTCATCCTCAATTTTATCAATTATACAAAAATTTTATACATGAATATATCGATTAAGGTCACATGACCAGGGTGGAAAGTGACATGGTCACTGAACCAACTTATTTCTTTCCCAACCATGGCATATACAAGCCTAGTAGTCTGACTACTCAACTTAGAGTGGTCTTCGATGGATCAAGTCCAAGTAGTTCTGGATGGTCTGTCAATGAGTTACAATATGTTGGACCAAAGCAAAATAACATATTTGACATTTTAATTAGGTTCCGACTATACAAGTATGTTGTGTCTGCTGACGTTAGTAAAATGTATAGGCAGATCCGTATACATGATGCACACATGCCCCTTCAACAGATCCTGTGGAGGGACAACCCAGCAGATGAATTTTCAATTTACCAATTAAACACCGTTACGTACGGTTGTACTAGTTCGCCATACTTAGCAATAAAATGCATAAATCGATTAGCAATTGATCACTGTAATACATTACCAATCAAACATAAACTTTCAAATCTTACTCCATTTTTAGATGAAAATCATGTATTACGAGTAGGGGGTCGACTTAGATTATCTGGATTAGACTTTAACTCTAAACACCCTATATTAATTTCATCTAATCATCCTTTCACTAAGTTGCTATTTGAACATAAACATAAAGTCCTATTACATGCAGGTCCTCAACTCCTTCTCTCATCAATTCGACAATATTATTGGCCAATTCGGGGGAGAGACCTTGCAAGAAAAACGGTAAGAAATTGTCTTACTTGTTTTAAATTTAAACCTACATTTTCCAGTTGTCCAATGGCCAGTTTGTCCGAAGCTCGCATAACCCCATCACTGCCATTTCAGCACTGTGGCATAGATTTTGCAGGACCATTTTTACTAAACAATAAATCGGGTAGGGGAGCCAAAGAAATAAAAGGTTACGTTTGTGTTTTTGTATGCTTTTGTACCAAAGCAATTCATCTTGAACTCAGTACAAATCTCACAACAGACTGTTTCCTATCCTGCTTGAAGCGTTTCATAGCTCGACGAGGTATCCCCAATGATGGAGGTATCCTCCACTTTCGTTGGAGCTCGCAATGAACTTAAACAATTTGGTCAATTTCTTTTAAAAAATAATACTTATATTCACAATTACGCTATTGATCATAATATAAATTGGCATTTCATTCCACCGTATGCGCCTAATTTTGGCGGTCTTTGGGAGGCGGCAGTTAAAAGCATGAAACACCATTTAAAGAGGGTGTTACTCGACAACAAACTTATCTACGAAGATTTTAATTCTCTGCTAATTCAGATCGAGGGAGTCTTAAATTCTAGACCTATGTTTGCACTCTCTAATGACCCAACTGACCTAACGCCACTTACTCCTTCCCATTTCCTGATTGGCCGTCCTATTACAACCATTCCCGACACTGACTTAAGCACAATCCCAATAGGCAGGCTCTCCAACTACAAAACGATTCGTCATATGTATCAACAATTTTGGAATCGTTATGTGAAAGAATACGTTTCGCAACTGCAACAGCAATACAAATGGAACGAATCTTCGTCCCATTTGAAGATCGGAACTTTAGTGTTAATTCGCTTATCAACAACCACCATGTAGATGGCCTTTGGGACGTATTATTAACTTGCATTCCGGTAAAGATAAACTTTCAAGAGTGGCAGAGGTAAAAACAAACAATAAGACTGTTATTCGCTCTGTTCGTCATTTGTGTCCGTTGCCAATGCAGCAAGAGAGTGTTAGTGAGAATATTAATACATAAGACTTTATTTAAATTTATAATCTATTTTGAAGGTACCCTTCAACGGGGGAGTTTGTTTAAAATTGTTTCAAAATATTTTTATTCTATTGTTTCAAAATATTTCTATTCTATGTACCTATATGTAAATTCTTAGCCCTAAGTTTTAATTTGCCTAGACGGCAACCCTGTCAGCCCTAGGCAAAGTCATTACAATTTTATAAGAGTAGTATGTTTCCATATGTTGCCATAAGAGCAGACAATAAAGAACGTGTGAAGAGATTTCATTTTACAAGTTATTTCTTCACCCTATCGAACAACTATTTACCACCACGATTAACCAGCGACCACTCCATTTAAATCAACAATTGAAACACTCCCAACAATGATTGGGGGTGTGTAATCTTTGATTGCACCCTTCACGAGGTTGCCCTGTTGAAATTAAATCTGGCGAATCTAAACAAGATAGTCGATAAACACTTCCCAAACCAAGCTGTGAGACACCGTAGTAAAGACTGTAAGACACTAGGGTGACAGTGTCGCAAACGGTTCCTTTGGGACAACAGATTGCATTCCATCGTATTTAGACCTTACCCTCACAAGCGGGGATCTACGAGAGGTGGAATGTCTTACCCTAGCTACCCGTGTGACCAACATGGACAAACGAAAAAAAAAAAAAAAACTCAGGGCCAAAAGACTCCCACGACCGAAAGGCCAGAAACTCTGAAGCCAAAAACACGATTCCTAATGCAGGAGGGCAGGGAACTGTTAAAGAAAATCGAAACGCCTAAAGCCAGGAAGTTCTAAAGAAACCTCTCATGCTAAATAAAAGACAGGGAACCACTAAGTCTGTCAGAGTAACAGAAATATAAGACGTTGATCTCATGGTAGACGAAGAGATTAAGACAAAAACACTAAAGAAAAAGCCAGTAGCAACTTACTTCAGTGAAACAAGGGAACTTCCCTACATATGGAGGTTCAGGAAGTGGAACAACCTTCTTCAGGCGCAACCAGATCACTCGTAAGGACTACTGTCCATGAGTGCGCTGGACCCACAGAAAAAGAAGGAAAGTAAACGGAACCAGAACCGGAAACCTCTTCGCAGTGAGAGAGAAATAAGGCTCCTACAGGCTACAGGCCAATCTTTAACACTCAAATGCCGCATCGACATGGCAGGTTAGAAAAGTGGAACAAGAAGGCATTGATATTGCCCTCCTACAGGAGCCCTGGAGGATTATCGAGAAGATTGCTAGCTTATCAACCAAACAAGGTAAGGTTTTATACACACCTAAAGCTATAATACTAAGATCGTGCATAATTGACCGTAATAGAGTAAATTGTACCCTAATCCTCTGCTTTAAACCGATAATATTATTACAGGTATTTTAACTATAACCATGTAAGTAGAATAGAAGAAACTGGTGGCGTGTTCAGCCTACTTTCCGGGTGATGAGGCTCTAGATCCACCAAGCATTATAAGTGATATAGTTGCATATTGCCTAAGTAAAGGATTAAATTAATTATAAGAAATAATGCCAACGCACACTACACCATATGGGGCAGCACACATATTAACGCAAGGGGTGAGTCTATTTTGAATTTTATCATATTTGAAGGTTTAATTTAATTTTAATTATATTAGTATAGGCAACAAACCAATTTTTTTTACTAGGGTATGCAAAGAAGTGTTATATTTAACACTCTGCACAAGCAAAGTAAGTGATAATATAACAAATTGGTATATGTCTGATGAACCCTCATATTCCGATCACAGACATAAAGGATTTGACCTTAATTTTTTTTTTTTTTTTTTTTTTATTTCGAATTAACGTGTCTCAACATCTTAGGTCATTGACACGGGAGCAAAGGTTTACAGTAGTATTTACAAAGTTATGATACAAAGTTTACAATTGTGAAGAATAAAAATATTATGTAAATTATATTTTGTTAAACAATTGAGAAGTCTTTAAAAAGTCTATTAGGCTCTTGAGTCGGCTTGAACAGTTCAGAAGTTCTTCTAGACTATGGGTTATATTGTTGGCAATGCGGGTGGCCTGGTAGTGCTGACATTCTGTGAGGATGTGTTTGACGGTGATAGGAGTATCGTTGCAATGAGAGCATAACTGTTGGTCTGTAGAGGACATAAGATGACCGTGTGTCAAACGTGTGTGTCCTATTCTCAATCTTCGTATTGCTATCTTTTCTTTTCTGTTCAGAGATACTAGGGATAAATAGCTGTAAACATTAGGTTGTATTTCTCTGAGCTTTGTGTTTTTGGTGATCCAAAGTTTCTGCCACTTGTCTTGGATATTCCTTTTGAATTTTGATTTTAAATCTTCTTGGAGCTGTATGTTGTAGACAGGTAAGTTGGATGTACATGCTTCTTTTGCAGCGCTGTCAGCCATCTCATTTCCTTGGATGCCGATATGAGAAGGCACCCATATTATTGTTATTGAAGTCCCTCGGGAAGTGAGGAGATGGATCGATTCTAATATTTTTTGTACTAAATGATGTTGATTGTAGATATTTTTTAACGAATGAATTGCGGATAAGGAATCGGTACACAGAGCTACACTTTGATGATTGTCAAAAGGGAACTCGAGAGCTTTTGAAATACTAAAGAGTTCTCCTGAAAATACGCTACATTCGTTTGATATTCGGTATTGTCGCAGCACTGTATCAACTGTAGTGACAGAACAGCCAACTCCATCTGCGTTTCGGGATGCATCGGTATAAAGCACCTTATCATAGTGGGATGTATTCACAATATCTTTGAAAGCTTGTCGAAAAAAGATATTATTTGTTTGTTGCTTATTAAATTTACAGAGAGAAGTGTTTATAAAAGGAGGTGTTCTAGACCATGGCGGGGATTCTGATTTTGTAGATGCAATTGTTTGAGATAATTTTGTGTCTTGGCACAAGGTTTGTAGGATCTGTGGTATTGAAAGTATACATCTGGGCGAGATTACGAGTCCAGGTCTTGGCGAAGTCAGAAGATTAAATACAGGGTTAGTCGGATTCGACGAAATTCTGCTAGCATAAGATAGGAGTAGTTGCTGCCTCCGGAGGTTAAGGGGGAGTTCATGAGATTCACAATAGAGACTTTCAGCGGGACTGGATCGAAAAGCTCCTAAGCAAATTCGGAGAGCAGTGTTGTGAACAGAGTTTAAAGATTGTAATAAATTATTGGATGCAGACAAGTAAACTATACAACCATAGTCTAATTTGGATCGGATTATAGCTCGATATATTTTGAGTAGTACACTTTCATCGGCACCCCATTGATGGTGGGACAATGTCTTTAACAAATTCATTCTGCTTAAACATATGCCTTTTATTTCATCGATATGACGTCGCCAGGTGAGTTTGTTATCGACAGTTAGCCCTAAAAACTTATAATGATCAATTGACTCTAAACTTACTCCGTTTAGTGTTATTTTGGGTATTTCTGTGCTGTTGTATCTCCTGGTGAATTTAATTATTTTGGATTTATTGGAAGAGAACCTGAAGCCAGTTTTCTCGGACCATGTAGTAAGGGACTCGACAGAATTTTGTAATAAAGATGAGGTTGCAGCTGTGGATTTTCCTTGACAGTATACAATAAGGTCGTCTGCGTATAGGGCAAATTTAACAGGAGATTTTATATGAGAGCAAATATCATTGATGGCTAGCAAAAAGAGGGTAGAACTCAAAGTAGAACCTTGAGGTACACCATTTTCAGTGACATATTTGTCGGATAATACTCCGTTAACTGTGATTCTGAAATTTCTGTTATTTAAAAAGTTGTTTATAAAGCAAAATATGTTGCCCGTAAGATCATTTTCTACCAGTTTTTTAAGGATAACCGACTTACATGTTGTATCGAAAGCTTTTTCTATATCAAAAATTACTGCAATTACGTCTTGCTTGGAGGCCATAGCATTTGCTATATCTGTTTGTAGAATCACTAAATTATCAGTGGTGCTTCTATTAGGTCTAAAACCTGATTGAGCAGGGTTAAGGATATTGTTTTTTTCTATATACCAGATTAATCGCTTATTGATCATTTTTTCAAATAATTTGCAAAGGGTACATGTTAGAGAGATTGGCCTAAACGAGTTTGGAGAGTTGGGAAGAGAGCTGCTTTTTTTGATAGGAAATATAATGGATTCCCTCCATTTGGAAGGAAATTCTTGTCGGGACCAGATTAGGTTGTACAACTCAAGCAATTTGTTTATGGTTTCTTCATGGAGATATTTGAGGAAAATTGAGGGGATGTCATCCGGGCCAGCAGCTGAGTTTTTTGTAGTGGATAGGGCTAGCGTCAATTCTTGTTTAGAAAAGGGTAGGTTTATTGGGTTGGAAATATCGTTAGTTTTACCACTTGCGATGTTAAAAGAGTGTGAAGGAGACTTATTTTGGTTTAGCGTTTTGGATTGAAAGTGATGCGCAAAGATCTTGGCAATACTTTGACTTTGAGTCACTATTTTGTTGTCATGAATTAAGGCGGGGATTTTGTAGGCGGTGCTTTGACCTTTCATATGTTTAATTTTGTTCCAAACTTGGCTTGGAGGTGTGTCGGAAGAAATAGAATTGATATAAAGGTTCCAAGAAGTCTTTTTGCTTTCCTTTATGATACGTTTTGATTTAGCTTTAGCTAATTTAAACTTGATAAGATTTTCATTAGTTCTTGTTCGTCTATATTTATTCAGAGCTTTCTTGCATACACGAACTGCTACAGCACAGGAGTCATTCCACCAAGGAACTGATTTTCGTGTAGGTTTAACAGAATATTTTCCTATATATTTTTGAGCAGAGTTAATTATGCAATTAGTGAACTGATCAACTAAGTGGTCTATGTTACATTCATTATTAATTGAATTGACTTGATCTCGGACGTTTTGGCTGAAATTCATCCAGTCCGCTTGTGCAATACGCCATTTACTTATTGGGTTGTACGATTTGGGTTTATTGTCTGAGATTAATATAGGGAAATGATCACTATCGAACAGACTATCTAGTGGACACCATGTTAGAGATGGACCTAGTTTTGGATCACAAAGGCTGAGATCGATATTTGAGAAAGTTCCTGAAGATATATTGAAGTGGGTGCTACAACCAGTATTGAGTAGAAATATATCTTCATTGCTAATTATGTTTTCTATAATTTTTCCTCTGCCAAATGTGCTGTTAGATCCCCACATTGTGCTGTGAGCATTAAAATCTCCTACGAGGATGAATGGGGATGGGAGTTCTGCTATTAACTTAGAAATTTCTGTATGATTTATCCCCTTATTAGGTGGTAAATATATATTGCAAATAGTGATTTTATGAGGACACCAGAATGAAACAGCTACTACCTCTAAATTAGAAGTGATGTTAAATTTTTCTGAATATATATCTGACGATACAAAAATAGAAGTACCGCCACTTGCGCGTAGGGGTGTGGATCTAATCTGATGATAGCCTATGTAATTTTTTAGGTACGGATTTTGGGTTTCCTTTAAATTTGTTTCTTGTAGACAAAGAATATCTGGAGCGGTCTCTTGGATAAGTTGTTGGATGCGTTCTAGACGGGCGTAAAACCCATCACAATTCCATTGTATTAAAGAGAAAGATTATTTTAAAGAGTTTTGGGAGGCAAGGGAAGTATCAGAGTAAGATTCATCGTCACTGGGATCTGTTTGTGAAAGACATGGTAATGTTATTGTATCGTTATTTTCTGCAGATTTAATATTGTATTGATGTCTGATTTTTTTCATTAATCGTGTAAATCTGTTTTTTATTGTTCTTTGAGAAAGATGCGGGTAGATAGAAATCAAATTGGTAAGGAGTGTATTGATGTCATTTGTAAACTTTAGGGCCTCATGATAGGGTTCACTGCTGCCTTTAGTATTTTCTAAAAACGCAAAAAGATCGTTTAAGGAGAGTATATTGTTTTGTGGATTTTTGTTGTAATATTCGGTAATGTCAAGTTTAGTAATATCAGAGATACTGGTATCATCCGTTTTTCGCTTTTTCTTTTTGGATTTTCTTTTAGTTGATTCAGTAGGAATATAAGGCGGTTGCATTTCAGAGGTTTCAGCTAACGGAGTTGTAGGAAGACTAGATTCGTCATTAAGTGATTCCGAAGGAGGTCTTTTTTGGCCTATTACTGGAATATCTTGAGATGATTGGACGCTTTCATTTATATTCGTGCTAGGTTCATTGTTAGAGATGGGAGCTCGGGTTTCTGACTGTATAGGAATAATGACCGATGGGGGATTAATGCAGTTATTTGCAACATGTCCTGTTTGCTTGCAGATAAAACATTCCATTCTATCTGTAGAAAGAAAAATTCTATGTTCATGACCGTCATATGGAATAGTTATTGATGTTTGTAGTTCGTAGTTATCAGAAGGGGGAAATATATAAACTTGGCGCCTGAAGCTTAAAACATGACTGTATTCATCTCCAGGGATACCTGCTTTGAGAAACGATATGGGGGATGCTAGTTGTAAGCCAAGACTTTTTATAGCATTTTCAGCTAGATCATGAGGAATAAAAGGTGATATATTTGAAATAACAATTCTTTTGGTTGGAGATATAAGTCTCCGAATATTTAGTGAAAATGTATTAATTTGAATGAATGGATGAGACTTTATCAATTTTTCGACAAGTTCAGAATTAGATAAGTAAATACATACCCTATTATTCGATATCCTGGATGCGAAGCAAATGTTCTTGGCCCCAATGATAGTTCCGATTGCATGTACATAATCGTATAGCTTTAAAGTATTCTCGGCATGAAGAACCACGGCTTGATCCTTTTTTGGGAACGTTGGTCTAGGTGCTGATTTTACTGCAGCCGTGTAAGATATGTTACTGTTGGTGGTTGGGTTTGTGTTGGTTACAATTTGGTTTGTTGACATTGTTGGATTTGAAGCATCCTCGTAGTCAAAGACAGCTTCTTGCAATTTGTTTGTATTCATTGTTGAGTGTCAGAAGGCGGCAACTTATCATACACCATAGTGATGGAAGTTGCCTAGATATGGAGCAACTAGTGTAATGTCCAAAAATGTTGTTATTTTCTTGTAAGGTTATAATGCACTTAATGAAATATTGTTTATACAAGTTTAGCGATTATATGCACCCGCGAAAGTACACGTATATAGTTACACTGCACTTTGTTATTGTCTGGAACAAGTATAAATCGCAAAACAAGTTTAAAAACTATTATAAACACTGTGAATTACGAGAACGACAAAAACGATGTTTACTCGTTCAGGTACCGAAGTGGAATCCTGACCTTAATTTAATTCCATTGGAAATTAAATATACAAATCCTAGAGATACAACCTGGGTAGGGTATGGAGAATCCCTAAAACCATGAACGTCACAAAAAAGACAGCATTACAAGGCCTAAAACCAGCAGTGTTAGGAGGAACAGAGATTCCATTTGCCAAAGAAACAAAGTACCTAGGGCTATAGTTTATACATGAAATACTCACATATTGAAAACCACACAGACCCCAAAATTACCCTTTGGTTATATACAAGGGTTATTAGACCAATGATATCCTATAGGCCTGTGACGTGGTGGATAAAGACGAAGGTGGACGAAGCCAAATGGGAGCAATAAGGCTGCTAAGTAATAATCAAAGGCTAGCATGTTTGTGTATTATCCAAGAGTGACGTTGTAAGTCCTACTAAATTTCCAGCATTTCATATTTGATACAGGGTGAAGCAAGATCTGTGATGCACAGATTAATACACATTCAGCAAAACATAAGCCAGGCACCTAGTGCTGACAGTAGAAAGCTAATCGAGGAGCTAAAAGCAGATGTCGTAATAAGGCAACCCATCAATTGTACAGCTATGAGATATAGCTTTGACAATAAATTCAAAATTAATATACCAGACAGGGAAGACTGGAAGGAAGGTGTACCCATACAAGCAGAATCTACATGATACACTGATGGCTCAAAAACATCTGAGACTGTAGGAGCGAGATAGTAGGGGAAAGCAATGGATACATTTTCCGATAGCTCTATCTAAGGATTTCACAAGGGATTTTACAATTTCACTTAAGGCACTAAATTCTGTAGAGGTCAATTCAGAGCTAGTATGGGATTAGTGGGTTTCTTAAATTAACTGGATACCATAGCAAGGTTACGGTAGTACCAGGGCACGAGGGTTATAAGGGTAATAAAAAAGCAGATGAAATGACCAAACAAGGCTCACTAATGTCATTCATTGGATCGAAACTCCTCTGCGGCGTTGCAAACTCAGTAACAAGAACAGCTACAAGAAAGATGGTAGCACACAAATATCTGGAATAGTGGAGAAATTCACCAGGAGAAAGACAGGCGTAACAGTTATAGAATATTCACCAAAATTTAAAGCAGACCTAATAAGCAAAGACAGGAAAACAGTCAAAACCGTAGTAGATCTGTTAATAGGGCACTGTGAGCTGAATAGACAGTTGACGCTGATGTGATTGGCAGATGATGATATACGCAGATTTTGTCATCTAGTGGAAAAAACAGCAGAGCACATTTTGTATCAGTGCAATAGCCTGGCAAATTACATTAATTTTATAATAGGCGAAGAAAAGCCAACGGCAAAGAGTAATGTAATGTTCAGTCTCGAAGCTATTAGACCTTTTAAGAAGGGTCAGGCTAGAGACTATAATCTAGGATTAGAGGACCACAATTGATCTGAAAAGGTCACAGTGGAATAGACGAAAGTCGTGTCATTAAATCTATCTATCTATCTATATCTCCTTTTTTCTTTCACTTTGCCCTGCATACTAAGTTAAAGGATATAGTATTTTTTTTTGTTTGTTGATATTATGTGACCGAAGTATGAAAATTTTCTTGGTTTTAACGTTAAACATAGCTGTTGTTGTTGAACTATCCTTTGCAAGACAGCTTCACTGTCGACATAATGTATCCACGATATTCGTAACATTCTGCATTCTTAACATTTCGAAAGCTGTTATTTTCTTACTGGTGGCCTCTGACAAGATCATAGCACCTTAGTACTCGCAACCTAATATTTATCCCTCACAATTATATGTAAACGAGCGAGGTCAAGTAGGGCCTCCGTAGCTGCCATTCGTGTAACCTTCATAGCTCCTGTGATTCCAAGGCAAGCAAGTCTTTGCATCTTTTTTAGCTTGAGAATGGAACTTTTTTGGTGCACCTTTGACCACCGTACCACTGATGAATATTTAATTTTTTGTTTTACCACCTTGTTATAAATTCATTATTTACCGTCGCAACTGATGCAATGGGCTGAGGAATATCCAAATTGTGAGTTACGGTTACACTTTATGTAATTTGTATGTTACACCTATGCAGGATAGGTTACGTGCACGCCTCAGAAGGTTACTCATACTCTCCTTTGAATCCTCTTACTTCACATAACGAGCCTAACAACACTAGTCAAAAGCCAATATCGCACCATACTTATTAAAATTTTATTTTTATTTGGACCCTCACAGCTATTACGTACAAGTAATGGTTTTGAAAGAGAACACATTAATAAATGTTAAATAGTTTTAAATATATTTTCCTGCTGTAGTAAATGGCTTGATCAGGAATTTTTGGTAGTGGTTGGTTCTTCTCGAAATCAAATGACGGGATCAGAAAATAATTTTTGTTTTCTTTTAATAAGCCGTAGAGAGATTGTGCCCTTAATTTATTTAACCTTTTTTTAATCATTAAACTATTTCTCTGTAAGGTAGTTTTACAGATTGATTCTTTCTGTCGATTCTAGACAATTTGAGCAGGCATCTATGCGAGATGACCTAAACAGTAATTTCTGTTAAAAATGTAACGAAAATAGCTCTCCTTAATTAACAGCTATTCCTAGCAATTCCCCCTCTGTACTATTATACATCTATCACAGCTGAATTAGTTATCTTAATAATTAATTAAATTCTGAAGTTACCACAGTGATAAAATTCAATGAACAATAAAAATTTTAAAACCGACAGCATTACAACCAACTACGATTTCTCATTGTAAACCACTTTACGACGGTTTACATTATTGTTAATACTTACAAAGTTTTGAATTTATTTAATATTTTCGTCAGTAATAGTTGAATAGTTTATTTGCATATTGTGATGTCTATTGTTAAATCTGCTACCCCTCTGTGCGTTTTATAGTTTTCTTCAACAACGAAATTTTTTTCCCAAGTTAATAATGTTGTTTTATGTACACGCTTGTTCAATTAAAACCAATTTTTGGTTTGATTAGTCTTGGAAATAATGTTTGAAACTACTCAACTGACGTTATGCAATGTTAGTTATGTTTGCAAACATCACACTGAACCTGTCCAATCATTTGTATTTGACTGCGATTTTGTGACATAAAAGTGGCGTTTGTTAACAATCCGTACAAGTACATATATATATATATATATATATATATATATATATATATATATATATATATATATATATATATATATAATCAGTATGTGGTCATTAAATTTTTGTATACAATCAATGCAAATTCATGCTCGTGTTCTGAAACCCGTACCAAAGCAATTTTTTTAATGTGTTTTTGTCGAGTCCAGTGTACAGTATTTTTTGTGTTTTTTTAATAAAAAAATTGTAATCAGCTTAAAAGAAAAATTTTCCGTAATTTTTACCAAATGAGATCTGTCCTAGTAGTGATACTTTAAATACTTAACCATAGCTCTGAAGGTGGCTTTGTAAGCCAAAAGCGCTCAGCTAGAAATTAAATATTTACACACTGCAAAAATACTGTGTTTTCCATTCTTCGATTTGTCATAATTGTGTACAAAAACATATCAGTCTTTTAATGCCGTTCCCAAAATGTTGTACTGAAAAACATTTTATCACTCGACTTTAGTGCATGTCCTGCTCATCTTATTTGGTTTAGCGTCTTTGTCTTTGATGTAGCGTACTATGTATTCATCTCCATATGTAACAATTTTTATTTGCCTACCACTTTGGGTGCCAGTTGTAACATATAATTGCTTATAGGGGGTTGAAAGAGGAGACTGAACAATAACTGGGCTGAAGATAGGGTAAGCAAATAAATTGAAACGTTTGCGAATGGCTACTACTATTTTGGTTGGAGAGCTAGGTTTTGGATAAAGGTTTCTTTACTTAAGGGACTGGGAGGGATAACTACAATAAAAGAAATCAAAAAAATACTTACATAGATTTCCTGGGCAACACTACACAAGAAGATTCCTAAACTATTTAAAATGGATGCCGTTTAAAAAATCCTCCTGTTGGTTAGAAAGAAAGGCTTTTCTTTTCTAAAAAAATTGAAGGGCGAGAATCTTTTTAAAAGAAATAATTTTAAACTCCTGGTTTAAAGAGAAACATTACACACTTACAAATAAAATTATCCAAATTTATCAAAAAATCTTACATTGAATTGAACCTTCTAACAAAATAGAATCTAACAAAACAGACTTTAAAATTTTGGTTATATACCAAATGACAGAAAAGGATATACTGACCGTTATATGTCGAAATAAAATATCAAACTTTTTCGTTTAAAACTTAATTTTATTTAAAAGAAAACTAAAATATGACAATTAGCTGATCCATAAAACTCATATTCATTTATAAACTTTTTAATTTGTCATGAAAGCAAATCTTAGTATATTAACGAAAAATGTTTATTCAGAAAAATTTAACAAAGTTATATTCTTCACTGTTTCGACATTTTTTGTCCTTGCTAAACTCGATTGTGAAACGATATATTTTCAATAGAAGTTTTTCTTCCTCTTTTTGAAGTAATTCTTCCTGAATGCCGTCTGGGTCAGGAGCTTTGTGATTTGCCTTCGTTCGTCCATCATTGGTATTAATATCTCAGATTCAGCTGACTGGTAGTGTCTTTCTACACATCGTTGTTGGCGTCTTCCGACTTATGACTTATTTTCCTACCATCTGTAATCAATTGTTCTGTCTCATCTTTTAAGAATCCTGGGCTGTTGACCCTTTTGCCCTTAATTGCTTTTAGCTCCCGTAAAACCGTCAGTGTTTCACCTAAACCGAAAAACAGTATTTCTGTGATACTCTCATCTTCGGTCTGTTGTCAGTATACACTTTCCCACCAACCTAAGTGGAAAGATTTAATTTGATGCGCAAATATCTAGGCGGAATCAAGATCAAACGAAATAGCAATTATAATTATTATAAACAGACTGAAAATGCTTATATTACCAATCTCGGAGACGCAAAAAGATTAAAAATCTTTTTCTGTATTTTATTATATACGGGGTGAAATGAAAATGTTACACATACAGAGTCTGGAGTTACTAATTTTGTCTTCTTTTCTATTTTCCTGTTTTCTCGCCTCTATAAAGCTCAAAGATAGTCTGTGGTATCTTTCGTTTCAGTATCAAATCACTGTCACTACGTAATAAAATACCCTTTTTACTGAAATGACCCTAAATTCCATGTTTTTTTCTTAGCTATTTTCAGCTGCTATGATTGATCCCAGGTATTTGAAATATTTAACGACTTTAAAGTATTTATTTAAGGATACATTTTGTTTAACTCTTGGTCTGGGTTCTTCGTAATCACCATGTACTTGGTCTTATCTTCGTTGACCTTATTTTCCAATTTCCTTGGCCCTCTTTTCAAATAGGGTACAGGCTTCCTTTGCAGCTATGAATTGTGTAATTATGTACACATCGTCAGCAAAAGCGGTTAGTATTTTTGATCCCTTGGCAGCAAAATCATTTGTCAGCAGTTTATATGACATATTCCAAGGCAAAGTGGGACACCAAATAGGCAAGAGGAGCTTCTTGCCTCAGACAGTACTATTCTCTATGTACACTTGTGCTAATCGTACCAGCTTTCTAGGCACTCCCATTTCAACCATAACCATTCCACCTTGCTTACAGAATCGTACGCTTGTTTAAAATCTACAAATACTTTATTTACGTCGTGGCTATATTCCCAGATTTTTTCCAAAATCTGGCGAAAGACAAAAATCTCATCTATGGTTGATCTTTCAAGTCTAAAGCCACATTAGCAATTGCCTATTATATTTTGTGCGTAGGGAATTAATACTCTCCGTAATATTACAGACGTAACAGATAAACACATGTGTTTATCTCACTTTTTGTAGAAATGTACTATACGTGTGTACTGCCACTGTTTCGACATTTTTTGTCCTTGCTAAACTCGATTGTGAGACGATATATTTTCATTAAATCATAAGATAATCATAAGATTAAATTAATAAAACTGTGCTCGATATCTACCTTTTATTTGATCAAAGTTAATTTATTAATTGGCTTAAATTTGATTATGGCAGATCCTGCCTCCATTCTCCAAAAACATTGTAGAGAAAAAATTGTAGAGCCACACATTTTTACTTTTATCATTTTTAATTACGTAATATCAGCTAAATGTACCTTAAATTAAAATCCAGTCTGTCAAAATTAATTATACTTAAAATTTGTAACGCTACTTAAGTTTGTACTAAATATTATTTGCATGTTGTACTGACTGTATGGTACTTGCCTATGCCAATTAATAAAACCAAATAGCAATTTTAACTGAACCTACAAAACAATAAAACTAAAAACTCAACATAATGAACACACGCCCAAGAATCTATTACCTATTGACACTTTCTCTTTTTACTATTAACCACTTTATTAAACCTTCCTCTTGTCATTAAACTTATATAAAATCTGCTCTGTACTTTTTAATTCAGTTAATAAAGAAGCTTGATTAATTAACTCCCTAATGAAGAAGGGCACAGGGTGAAGGCAAGTTTGCAGCACCTTCTAACGAATTTTTAGACAGACAACAAGGAGCAGAGAAGAGAAAGAGTTTAAAATATATTATTGATTACTGCTTAACTATATAGATAGCCATCACAAACAAAATTAATTGAGGTGATTAAGAAAAGATAAGCAGTTTTCGGATCGGATCATTACTTAACACTGACATAAAACACAAATATGTCAAACAAAAGGACGAAAAAAAAATCTGATTTAACATTTAGGCAGTTTTGTTACGTAAAATAAGACTTGCTGAAAAGATGGACAGGAAACCTATAGGATCACCAGAAGAAATGCACCTCTTAAAATATACTTATATGAAGCGACAAGAAAGACTGTAGGAGACAAATTCTTAACACAAGAAAGAAACAATTTCCTGGTGGAATGAAGAATTAGAAGATCTTGTAAAACAAAAGGTAGATTGTTATATTAAATACCTAATTAACAAAGAACCAGAAGATAGACAAATGTACAGAAGATACTGCTATCTAGTAAAGAAACAACTAGCTAGAACGAAAAGCTAATACTGCAAAAGGAAATGTCATGATATCGATGGCTTACAAGCAAACTTTAAATCATGTGTATTCTGTAAGAACTTTAAAAACAAATGGAAATAAAAAAAAACCGAGTGATTTAATTCGACAAGAAACGGGAAACAACTACAGAGAACTTAAGAATGTTACTTAGGACCTTTCAATGTTTTATACTATTATCGCGAATGAAAAACAACAAATCACCTATCCGTGGAAGTATATCTGTGCGAATTATTTAAATTTTCTTCGTATGTAGTACTGAAAAGCTGAACAGTAATATTTAATACATATATTTGAATGAAAAACTACTTACATGGGTACTTTATACAAGAAAGGAATTGAACACAACTGTTCTTGTTTTTGTACAAACCAACTGTTACCAAAAATCATTTACAAACTATAACTAATGAGTAATCATTTTAAATCTGAAGGCAGTTAATTACCTCTGCTAATTATTATATTTGGTAAAGTTTTGTCACTATTAATGTTTGTTAAAAGTTTGTCCAACGTAAGTCTCCTATTTTGAAAATAAAATGAATACGCTTATCTTCAAATTGAAGGGGTCAATGCAAAAAGTGCCTAAGTCACTTTTTTTACGGAATTGGGTTAGTGCCACCATCTAGTGGCATTTATTATAAACTTTCAGATGGTAGTTTTAAAGTTGCAGAAATCTGTACCTAAGTCGCTTATTTTACATTGAGTAAATGTAAAGTCACCAACTTGACAAAATATGCAGTATACGATGCAAATTGTGCCTTAGTTACGTTATTACAAGGTTATGTACCGCGTGTTTATTACGTCTCTGTGAATCCTGTGTGTAATTATCATTTAAAAATAAACATGGCAGGTAAGGAAAGTGGAATAAATATATTTTGTTAATGCAGGTACTACTGATCGTTTTCACGAGGGATATAATATTTTTTTTGTAGTTATGCATTATTAACTACATTCTAACCTCGCATATTTTAACAACTATTATTTTACTTCAGATGATGGTGAATGGTCAGGTCATTCGGCATCATGCAGTGAGTATGAACCAAATAGCGAACACGAAGATAGTTCTGAAGTCGATGACCCTGCTCCATGCAGAAGCAACCAGAGAACCAATAGATCTCCAAAGGAGGGTAAAACCTCTAGTTCCTGTGCTACGATGGGACATGGTCTAGAAAATATGGACATCCCTGGATCCTCCACACAAATCAGTACACATATTATTACCCAAAATGTGGTGTATGAAGTCAATGAATCCCAGCACCCAGAAGTAAAGAAGGGCAAGAAAAGAAAGATTAATAAGGATGCATGGAAAAGAACCATCAAGAGTAAGGAGTCGTTTTCTCGAAAACACCAACAACCAGAGAACCAATAGATCTCCAAAGGAGGGTAAAACCTCTAGTTCCTGTGCTACGATGGGGCATGGTCTAGAAAATATGGACATCCCTGGATCCTCCACACAAATCAGTACACATATTATTACCCAAAATGTGGTGTATGAAGTCAATGAATCCCAGCACCCAGAAGTAAAGAAGGGCAAGAAAAGAAAGATTAATAAGGATGCATGGAAAAGAACCATCAAGAGTAAGGAGTCGTTTTCTCGAAAACACCAAAGAAGACAAATAACAAACTGTCGCTGTAAATGCTCCTTAAAATTAAGCGAAGAACAACAAAACCAAAATTTCCAGGCCTATCACAATTTAACGTCATCTACACAACAAAATTTATACCTTGAAGGTTGTGTACGTCCTACGGGTGTCAAAAGACACAGATCAAGAAAATCTATCAATCCACGACATAGAAGCCGAAGCTTTCTATATGAAATAAAGATTGACGGAAAACTGATAACACTATGTCAGTAGGCATTTTTAGCAGTATATGGAATAAAACGCTCTAAACTGCGCCGGAAGATTCAAAAAAACAATGCAGATCCTAAGGATTCTAGAGGTATTCATCACACTAGGCCAAATAGAACAAAAATTGATACTTTAGCCGCAGTTAGAAAATTTATAGAAGAACTGCCAGCTCGAGAGTCTCATTACAGCAGATCTGATAATAAACTTCGGAAGTATTTGGATTCCCATTTATCTGTTGCTAAACTTCACCGAAACTTCTCAGAAAAGAGTCAAAATGAAAAAGTGTCATACGAGATATTCAGGAAAATTTTTACAGAAGAATATAACATATCATTTGGATTCCCAAGAAAAGACATCTGTAAAGAATGCACTCTATTTCTGACACGTTAACAACAAGCTGAAGTGGCACATGATAAGACATCGACACAAACTCTCAAGGTAGCAAGATAACTGCACATAAGAAAAGCTGAAGTGTTTCAAAAGAAAATTTCGGAAGAAGCAAAAGCTAATGATCCTTACGTTCTATCAATTTGCTTAGATTATCAAAAAAATTTGCCTGTTCCTGTAACGAATATTAGGGACGAATACTATTTGCGTCAGTTGTGGATTTATAATTTGGGAATACGTTGCTTAACGACAGGAAAAGCCAATATGTATATGTATGCAGAACACTTTGCTCAGATTATTTCTTGCCTTCAGGACTATATTACGCAAAATCAGAAGCCAGAACAACGTTATTTGAAACTTTTTTGCGACAACTGCTTCAGCCAGAATAAAAATAGTTATTTATTTGTCTTTTTGGATCAGCTTTGTTCCAATAATATTTTTGAAGCTATAGAAATCGGGTATCCAATACCCGGTCACAGTATGATGCCAGTCGATCGAGATTTCGCTGTGATTGAAAAACAAAGATTAAAGTACGACAAAGTTGACAACCCTAAAGTTTATGTCAATATGATAAAAGGTTGCAGAAAGTAAAACCCATTTGATGTCGTATTTGTACAGCATTCGCTGAGGTCAAATGGATGGCTGGAAAAAGGCGATCGTAGCATAAAAATGAAAAACTATAAATTATGGTTAGACTCCCATATAAAAAAAACTGTGCCGGGAATTTCGAAAGCTAGACGCATCAAATTTTCGCGTAATGAGCAACCACAGCTCAGTGCAACCTATTCTGGCCCAATGGAACCAATCAAACTTTACAAAGTGGGTCAAAACCGTAAAGTTTGCGGCCAACCCACGCTGGCCTAGGCGAATGAATACCTTCAAATTAAACAGTTGAAATTTGACAACGTAATGCATCTTGTCAAACACATTATATCACTGGACACTGAATTCTTTACTCGAACCATGTCTGACAATGGGAGTATAATCCAACAAAATAACCTTCTGAGTGAAGAACTTCATCAGGTGCAAGAGGCTGACGCAGTTTATGAATAGCTTTTTTTCCTATCATGTTCTAATATTTTCTGCAAGCATGCTGTGTAATTAAAACAATGTTTATGTTCTTACATTTCTTACATTTTGTATGTTCTATGTTCTTACGGTGTCACATAATAAATATTATTTCAGTATAAACGCTATTTTTTTATGATATATCTTTAATTTTCCACGAAATAACAAATTGCAACACAAAATGTGCCTAAGTCACAAAATATTTAAATTTTTTTTAGAAAATTGCAAAGCTTTATGTTTTGTTTATTCATGAAAGTCGAAGAACCTTTACAAAAAGAATAAATCGCAACACACATTTTGATCATAACATTTTCAGTAATACAGTAGACTCCCTCTATAACGAGAACTGAAATGACAGACTAATTATCTCGTTATAAGCAGATCTCGTTATATCAGACAATCATAATACTGTGCATACATATGAATCTGTAGTTTTCTAAACCATTAACTTCCTATAGTGAAGCCATTCGGAGCAATATAAGATGCTAATAAATATTGTTTGAATGGCGTTTTTGAAAAAAAGTTATTTACTTTTATTGTCAATGAAATATATTAAAACATAAAAGAGTTGTTTACTTTTATTATCAATGATATACGTTAAAACAAAAAGCTGTACTTATATTTTTTTCCAACTACATAATGTATAAATCGTATTTTCAAGGATAACATAAACTATTGCTTCTGCAATTTTAAGAACTCTGTTATTTTTAACTGCTTTAAATGATCCAGTATCATTCTATCATATATTTTCTAAAGATGTGAAACAGTTGTATTTATTCATTGTAAAGAAGTTTATTGCGGGCTGCAGTTAAGTTTATTGAGGGGCTGTTTGAAAAGGTATTTATTTATAGCCACGACCGGACTAAAAACGTAAAAAACACGTTTTTGGATCTTATTTTCTCTCGTTATAACCAAAATTGCCTCGCTATAGACGGTTATAGTTCAATAGAAATTTCACGGGACATCTAATGTATCTCGTTATAAGCGAAACCTCGTAATAACCGTGTTCGTTATAGAGGGAGTATACTGTATTTCAAAATCAAAAATAACCTTTCAAACCTTAATATCTTACAATTACCAATTTGTGACTAAGGCACTTTTTGCATTGACCCCTTCAATTGTTTGTTTTATAATAATCATGTATTTGCTGTGATTCCAATTGGCAATTGGAAATTTTAGCCCTTTCTAAGAACTTAAGTGCTTCTTAACGAAAACATTTTTTACCTAAACAAAATTATTGTGCAATTCTTGGTCACAGGTTAATGACATGCCTTTTTAGATCACCAGCTATGTCATAAACATTGTAAAATATGTTTTATTTTAAAACGGAGTAAGTACACAAATCCTACTCTCAAAATGAAATCTATCACTTTCTCCTAGACCTGCCTTAACACTGGTTGATATTGCATCATCCATAGCTCTCATAAGTTTTATCTAGTCGACAGTAACTCCTTTCTTATTCAATCCAAATCCTTTTTTTGAACCGCTGACATAGAAAACCCTTTCTCATCACCGCCTAAACGTACTAAAATATTGAGATATAACAACCACGACAAAATATGTTACAAAAACCTGGTTTTACTTACGTTAAATGATAATTGTTTGATTCTAGTTTTTTGTTATATTGCAGTATACTTATTTTATTACTTGCATTACATTTTATTAATAGCAAACAGTGAAAAACTAAAAAGAGGATTATATCTAAAATAATTACTACACTTCTCCAAGAAATTAACGCACCACTTCAATAAATCAATTTTATTTGTAAACAGGCAAAGAATAACAAAATACAACTCCACCAGATTTATTTTACATTTTATTAGTAATTATAACAATTTGTCTTCTCATCAGAAAATGTTGAAGTACAGGAGAGAAAAAAAATAAAACGGAAAATTCTAAAAAAATAATGATAAGAAAAGTAAACTAAAATATGAAAAAAGTCTTAATAACGAGTGTTTCCACCTCTACTACGTATAACAGCCTCACATCGTTGGCCCATACTTAAAATTAATTGCCGTGTTTCATTTTGGTCTAGTTCTCTACAAATCTGGATCAGCGTCTCTCCCAATTCCTGTAAGTTGTTTGGTTGGATCGGTGTCGCTCTTAATCGCCTACCAAGGATATTCCAGAGATTTTCAATCGGATTTAAATCCGGACTATGTGCTGGCCATTCCATAGTGTTAATTTCTACCTATTCTAGATAATTTCTGACGATCTGTGCAGTGTGAGGTCTGGCATTATCTTGCATTAGTAAGAAATTTTCACCGATATAAGGAGCGAATGGTACTACATGTTGCTCCAGGATCTGGAATATGTACCTTTCAGCTGTAACAGTTCCATTTTTTATCACAACTAGGTCCGTACGTGCGGTCAAAGAAATACCACCCCACACCATAACGGATCCTCCACCAAAAAATGTGGTGTGTGAGATGTTACACTGAGCATATCGTTCGTTGGGTCGGCGCAACACACGAACACGTCTGTCGTTATTGTACAAACAAAATCGGGATTCATCAGTAAATAGCACTCGTTCCCAGTCAGCCTCTAACCAATTAACGTGTTCTCTGGCAAAATGTAGTCGCCCCCTTCGATGCTCTGCAGTTAATAGAAGACCTCGGGTGGCAATCCTAGGTGTTAAGTTGTATTCCCTAAGTTGCTGTCAAACAGTTTAAGTACTAATTTGTATAGAATGCACGTCTCGAAGCTGAATTTGTAGACTTCGATGTGTTACAAAACGTTGTCGAAGAGCAGAAGTTCTTAAAAATCGATCTTGAATAGGGGTAGTTACCCGGTTTCGTCCTTGCCCTGGTCTGCGAGTATGATCCCCTGTTTCGAGGAATCTTTCTAACACCCGTGAGATGGATGTGTGAGACACATTAAACCGACGACCAATTCTTCGGTAACTCCAACCTTCTTCCGACAGTATCACTGCTTGGACATATTCATCTCGGGTTAAATTACGTGATTGACGCTCCATAATAGACACAATTTTAACAACAATCAACAATTAAGCAGTAGCCGAATAAAATTCGTGAACACTTGGAAATTACTATATTTATAGACTTAGTACATTTTGTGCTTCTTTTTGTTTTGTTGCAAAAAAACTATAGCGATAAAACACAGTCAATAAATATAGAGTGTATGAATAGCATATACAAGGGGCTTGCAAAATATAATATTAAAATGAAAATTTTTATTAACGCTAATAAAATATTTTAATATTTCAAAGTGGTGCGTTAATTTCTTGGAGAAGTGTATATACTTATAGTACAGTAACATCCATAGAGAATTATTCAATTTAGGAAACGTTATGTATGAAACTCGACTTCTTATTTTGAAATATGTCATATTTAGCAAATGTGAATTGAACCTTTCTCTCACTCGTCCGTTTAATGACTATATAGTTAAATTGTAAATATTCTGTTTTTTATTATACATTACCTCGTAAACAGTCATGAAACAATGTGCTACAAAGTATGCAAATAGCCCAGATAACGCAATTGGCACCCACATATGCTGAAGACCATCTTTGTGCTGAAAAAAAAAACAAAAACTAACTAGATGATACACAGATAAATATGAAATCATCAATTTTTCGCAAAATTTCCACGCCTTTCCTAGTCTTGCAACTGTATAAACGCACGCATTTCGAGATAATGTTGACCATAACTAGAATGTGCTTATTACGTTATGTACTAACGATAAGATTGCTTAACATATCTATCTACAATATCCAGTTTTGTTCTAGAGACCATACTTTCTGTCAAGTTTTGATTTTTTAAATTTTGACTTTTGTATCTCTGCATATATACTGTATTTTCAAGTCATATTTCTGGCTATTCGATAATCTTGTTTACCGATATAATGTTCTCTAAAAATCAACCAGACTTTTTTGGTGCCAATATATCGATTAATGTTGTGTAAATTTTGTGTCTCTGTAATCAAATATAGCTCCTTGCCTTCAATCCTCTTGAAATAGATCCCATTTTCTCTTTCCGCTCTTCTTTTCTCGTTATCTTATAACCTTTCCTGATCTTGACGTATTTCATTCAAAGAAAATAAACCGTCCTCATCGTGCAGTATATTCATTCCTACGTGTAATTTTAGAGCGTCTGTCTTTCTAAAATCGTCATCTCGAGTGAGAGCATCCGCAATTATGTTGTCCTTCCCTTTTATATAATTAAATTCAAAATTGTATTCCTGAAGTAGTAGTATCCCTCTATGTACCCTATTATTTATCACTCGATTTTTCATAAAATGTACTAAAGCTGAATGATCTGTTTCTATTGTGAACATTCGCAAATAATTCCAATTCCGTGCAGTGCATGTAATAATGCATTGGTTAGTGATCAGTGTAGTAGTGTCCGGGTGCTCGGGAGAATGGGTCCTCGAAAGCCCTGAAGAAAACATCAAAGAGTATGCCGAAATGGGAGATAGGATAGAACGAACAACAAAAACATGAATTTCCACAATTGGCATCAATTTCTACAATTGGCATTGTCCCAATTAACAAAAAATTGAATAAGAAATATTGAAAAAATGAACGTAAATATAAACAGAACGTAATATTGCGTTTGGCGAATGGATTAGGACCACAGTAAAAAAGCGACAGTACACAGTCATATAACATAACGCAATATACTAGTATTAAGGGGGGGGGGTCAATTATTAGAGAAAAAATGAAGGACCAACGTATTATATAGATTGTTTCATTGTCTTCTGAATAGAAACATGACGCACTAGACTTGTTATAATTTTATTATTGTACAGAGATGGAAGGATTAGGACTACTTCCATAGCGTTCATAGGAAACATTTTCATTAACTAGATTTAGCCAAACGGCTCACACTCCCTCTCTAAGGAAAAAATTCACTCATCCCAGATACCTACAGTATCAAAAGGATTGAGCAATGGTGGGAGTCTTTCCGTGTTATCGAGCCCTAGGTGACTTGGTATGCTGGAGTATCTCCCAAAAATTTTCGTACAAGTCTCGACATCGCGAGGAGAACAGCTTTCTGCATGGCCTTATGAAGATGTTCATTTAGACCCAGTTGTTTTATATTCTCTAGGAGGTTTTTGGGAATAACACCAGTAGTAGATAGAATAATAGGTATTGTCTGGGTACTTTTCATTCTCCATTGTCTCCTAATTTGTATATCTAGATCTCTGTACTTAGCGATCTTTTCGTTGTATTTTACACGAAAATTATTGGTGTTAGGTACCGCCATATTAATAAGTGTTGTTTGTCTAGTACGTTTATTAACTAGTATGAGATCCGGTCTATTATGTGCCAATGGTTGGTCTGTGAGCACACTGCGGTCCCAGTATAGCTTGTAGTTGTCATTTTCAAGCATTCTGTCAGGCCGTATTGATAACAAGCAAGATGGTCGGTTTGCAGAAGTCCCAGTTTGTCAGCCAGTTCTCATGGCATGGATAATTTGTTCTACTGAGTCATGGCGTTCTTTATAATCAGTTCCGACAAACGCCTGGCAGTTCCCGGTAAGATGTTGGATGGTGTCTTGGTCTTGGCATCCATATCGGCATTTGTCATTTTGGACTTGAGGACTTTAACAATATATTTCGGTAATTTTTAGTTGGAATAACCTGATTCTGAATGACAAGTAGAAAGCCCTCAGTCACATTTTCATTATATTTATCATTAGAAGGCCTTGAATAATATAAATAACTTTCGTTTTTGTCAATCGAAAGCAGCATGATACTTATGATACGTATTTCAATTTAGTTGGATTATAATTCAACATTTTTTCTATAAATGTTTTCACAAAATAACAGCATCTACTGGATAGTTGACAATGTGATTTGTAAATATAATTTGATGATATATTCCCTAGACTAGATTAGTCTTTTATTATAGAAACATTTTATATACGTACCTCAAGCATTCGTATTCCAATCAAGACAGTAGCTATTACAACTATTACCTTTCCAAGGAAGAGAACAAAATCTCCAACTGAATTAATCGCAGCTACACGTAGAACATTCGAAGAAAGAAGTTTAAAAGCTTGTTGACCTGCTCGACAAAATGGGTATCCAAAAATAGCTAAAAACGAATAAAATATTGTACTAATACTACTTTTTTATCATTTAACTTTTATAATTAATTTTAATTCATTTTAAATAATAAATTAATTAATGTGTAATGGAAGAAAACCACAATTACAAAATTTGAACTTCTTTATTTGAAATTTCAGCCAATCGAAACATTTTTTTCAAAATACAAAACGAAACAAACTGTTTTGTCTTTATTATATTCCTAATACAATTTATGTAATAACCTAATTTTACATTATGAAATAGAACACCTTAAATTGAAAGAACTTCTTTTGAGTATAGTTTATTTCATTTAATTATATGGACCTAAGAATATGTCTTGGACAAATAATGATAGCATTTTTTTGTCTTTTTTATTAAGATGTACCATACATTCGGTCATAAATAATTATAACAGTAATATGTCTTGTTAGAAAAACTATTAAAAATCTCGAAAAAAACCGGCAAAATAGTCATAATACTATTATGACACAGTAAAAATTCATTCTAACTTTCAGCTTACTTCCAATATCGATATCAAATTCTATTTGTTTTACTGCTAAATTATATGAATAGATAACCTAGGTCTTGAACCTTTAATACCTCTTGAACCTCGACATAGACAAAAAAGGATAAATTTGCAAAACAGTATCAATTCAATAAAGTAAGTTATACTCTAACAATTTTCAAGTGAAGGTGACTCATCTACAAATTGAACTGAGATCTAAAAACAACAATGTTAAATGTCAAAATTAATTCTTACTGGCACTTACCGGGTTAATTTTTATTGTCTACGCTTCGCCAATATAAATAAGTGAAAAGTAAGATGGTTCTATAAAATTTGCCCCTATAACAATATACTTATTAACACTTCGCTGGTCTATATATTTACGTCCTTGAAAAGATTGGAAATGGTAGAAACAGTTTATTCGTGTGGTTTCTTCATCATCAAGCGTCCATATCTGCATAGGCGTAGTGTGTTGTTCTGTTTCTTGTGAATGTGATATTGTGTTATATTTATTAAATAGAGTTTATTATATTTATTAACTTAAAATAGTCTTAAAAGTTAGTACAACGAAAGCGGAAGCTTATGTCGGTAGAAGAAAAGTAAAATGTTTAAAGAGTGTCTAAAAATTTAAAAAATACCCTTCGTACAGTGGAAGCTGTAGCTTATTGTTCATTTTTAACAGGAGTATCCGTGTCGACAATTAAACGCATTGTACGTGAAAAAAAGGTGACTAGGACTGACAAAAACGAGCAAAGAGACAATAAGGATAATAATAAAGGAGGATTTAAAATTTATATCATTATCCGTTTTGAGTCCACTGCTGGACATAGGCCTCCCGTAAATAATTACGATGCATTTTATCTTGAGCATCCTGAATCCAGTTGTGCTGAATGCGCTTGATGTCATCTGACCACCTTGTTGGAGGACGTCCTCGATTACGATAAGTATCGTGTCTAGGTCTCCATTCCAGAATTTTCTTCGTCCACCTTCCATCTTTTAATCTGGCAACATGCCCCGCCCAGTTACATTTCAATGTTGTAATCCTTTGAACTGCGTCAGTAACACCAGTTTTTCTCCTAATTATTGTATTTGTCAAAAATTTATATATGTCAAACGATATTGTAAGTGTGTCTTAATAGAAAGAGAAGATTTAGTCTCATATCTTCGCTCTATTAGAGAGGTTCGTTCTGCACACAAAAAGATTTATTATCTGGACGAAACGTGGGTGAATGCTGGTCACACAGATCTAGCAAGATACTACTGTAACGAGTTATCCTCAAGCATTTGTGGACAGTTTATCAATAGGGTTACGGGAACCAACGGGTAAAGAGCAACGATTGAATGTCGCCTATATATGTAGATAGTCAGAGTGGCTTTTTAGACGATAGTGCACTAATTTTTTGATCGAAAAAATGAGGTATTACCACGAAGACATGGATGCCCAATCCTTTGAAAAATTGTTTGAATTGCTTCTTTCACGGTTCGAGGCAAATTCGGTAATCATTATCCAGCCTCAAAAGTGCACTGCTGAACATAAGCCTCTTCCTCGTGTTTCCAACTCCATCTATCTTGTGCCACTCTTATCCAGTTTTTATTTTTCGTCTCATCGTGTAGGTGGTCGACCGACGCTTCTCGTGTCTTCCTTTGATCTCCATTCCAATAACCCCTTTGTTTATCGCCCATACGTCATTATAGTGTCCTGCCTATCTCCATTTTAGTCTGGCTATCCTTTCGATTTATAAACTATTTACAAAAATAATTACGAAACGACTAGAAAATAAATTGGAATTTTATCAGCCCATAGAACAGGCGGGTTTTAGAAAAGGCTATGGAACAAACGATCACCTACTGGTAATAAAAAATCTTATAGAAAAATGCACTGAAAAAGAAAAAGAAAAATCTTATACAAAAAGGCATTCGATACCGTAAATCAACAAAAAATGTTGGAAGCCTCGACAGAATGCCGAATTGACTATCGGTATATAAATATAATTAAACACATATCCCAAAACGCAACTGCCAGTGTTAGAGTGGGTGATCGTCAAACCCAGAAATTCCCGATACAACGTGGAGTACGCCAGGGGGACACCATATCGCCGAAACTGTTCACTACTCTTTTGGAATATATATGTAAAAGGGCAAAACTGACCGACAAGGGCATAAACATAAATGGAGAAAAGCTTAGCCATCTAAGGTTTGCAGATGATATTGTACTAATAGCTGATAGGATAGATGAGGCCAAAGAACTTTTAAATCAGCTCTACCTTTCCTCGCTAGAAGGGGGATTGAAAATAAATATATCTAAAACCCAGATGATGACAAATCTTGTAGTCAGCGAAGATATATGCGTAGGAACAACATCCATAGACCAGGTAATGGCCTATAAATACCTAGGTCATGAGATTCGTATAGGAAAAGATAACCAAACCGTTGAGCTTGTCCGTCGTATAAGACTGACTTGGGCAGCCTTCGGCAAACTGAACCATATTTTCAAATCGTCTGATATACCAATATGCCTTAAAAGAAAAACGTTTAATCAGTGTGTTTTGCCAGTGTTAACTTACGGTGCGGAAACGTTGACCATGACAAGGAGAACAGTTCAAAAGATCCGTGTGTGTCAAAGGGCGATGGAGCGTGCTATGTTAGGCGTTTCACTACGAGACAAGATCCCAAATCGCCAGCTACGACAAAGAACAGAAGTGGCTGATGCAGTAGAGAGAGTAGCAACACTGAAATGGAACTGGGCAGGTCACGTGGCTCGAATGACAGATAATAGATGGACAAAACGGATACTGGAATGGAGACCAAGAGATGATGCCTACCGAAGCAGAGGTCGTCCACCAACACGTTGGACTGACGATCTAAAACGTTGTCATAGGAATTGGATGCAAGAGGCACAAGATCGAAATAGATGGAAAATTATGAGGGAGATCTATGTCCAGCAGTGGATAAGCGAAGATTGAATGATGATCCTTTCGATGACGTCAGTCACCTTGGTTCTTCTCCTGACTTCTTCGGTTTTTATTTTGTCTCGCAGAGTTACTCCTAACATGGATCACTCCATACTTCTTTGTGTGACTCTTAGTTTGGTAGCCGAGGCTTTTGTTAGAGTAAGTGTTTCTGCTCCATATGTCAACACTGGGAGAACGCATTAATCAAATACTTTTCTCTTCAGGCATGTAGGCAGCTCACTTTTAAAAGTTTCTCTCAGTTTTCCATATGCTGCCCACCCAAGATCGATTCTTCTCTTCAGTTCGTGGGTGTGATTATCCCTGAATCATAATTTCATGTCCTAGGTGTTTATATTTATCTACGAGTTCTACTTCTTGCTCACCAATACAGATGTTCTGGTTGTGTACCAAATTTGTCATTATTTTTGTTCTTGAGATATTTATATTTAAACCTACATTTTCTGTAGCCACAACGAGTTCCTGTACCATGGTACCAAATAACTGTGTAGGACGTAACTACTAACTACTAACGTAACTACTTTGATAACTATTGTCTAGGACGGGAAAGATTTTTGTTTTGGTTCAGAGTAGTGGCTATACCCCTGTGAGGAGACCTAAAGAGGTCGAAATACGTATAAGCGGCTGTCGCTGCCATTATGTTTTATTACTTTACTTCGGTTGGAGTACCAGAAACTGAATTCACTACGAATTTTGACCATGATGAACGGCATGTGGAATGCAATTTTAGATTCGCTTGCCGAGTAATTTATCAAGCTGTTTGCTTCGCAAGTTTTAGGAAGCACAGTGGTAAAAATTTGAATTCGGTTTCGCCAGGTAGAAATCGTTTGATTTCTCTTTTTGTTTTTAGATGGCGTAGTTATGTCCGTATATAGTTATTTTGATAACTATTGTCTAGGACGGGAAAGATTTTTGTTTTGGTTCAGAGTAGTGGCTATACCGCTCTAAGGAGACCTAAAGAGGTCGAAATACGTATAAGCGGCTGTCACTGCCCTGTATTAAAACAAAAATCTAATACCGTCATTATGTTGAATCATCTTCAATTGAAAATTGTTATACATACATTAGTATGAATGAACTGAATATAAGTGGTCAAAAAGATTAAATACCTTATTCGACCTTCCACAATCATCATCATTTTTTAATATTTTACAAGCTTCTTCTACACCTGACAGCTTCAACATTAATATTAAGTCTATTTGAAATGACCAATGGTCAAATTTTTACTGTTATTAGAACAAACTCATTTAGTTTTTTTTCGAACAAATAGTTCGATATCTAAAATTAAACATTCAAACTTTATTCTACTCTGGTTCTCCATGACTTAATGATAAACTGTTTCAGAATGCGAGCTACATTTTAGCAAATCTACAGACAATTGGCGTTGATTATAATATAAACTTTGATCAAATAAAAGGCATATATCGAGCACAGTTTAATTTAATCTTGCCCAAGTACTTTCGATCCCTAGATCATCTTCAGGGGCATCTGAAATAAGCCAAGAAACGTTTTTTTATAACTAAAGAAATTGATTAACTTCGATAAAAACTAGAAGTTTACGGTTGATAAAGAGTTTTTATGTGATTAACGTTTATAGACTTACTTCGTCAATTGCGGCCTATCTGACAAGAACAAAATGTCATAAACATATAGTTGTACATAACACTACACTACAAAAGGACAAACAAACACTTTAAAATTATTAAAGAAAAGCTACATTGCGTGCCGAAGCCGGAGACAGAATGGCTCCCGATCTAACGGAAATGTTGGGGTGACATGTGACAAATGACAGCTTGGATGAGCAGTCACAATCATAGATATGTGATCTGCACCTTTTAAAAATTCTATGAAACTAAGTATTGACCAAAAGTCCAACTGACACTACTATAGGAGGTCACTGATGAAATATAAAATTATATAGAATATTTTTTAAGTAAGTAGATTGAATAATCCAGATCTCACACTCAAACCTGTCTATAATAATTAGGGTGTTAGTTTGAGAGCAACTGAAGTCGACGTAAAGTAAGAATGCAAGAAAAAGACTAAACAATATATTAGACAGTGGGTAGTTGACTACAATAAAATGGTCTACCAAACACTATCTGTAATGTAGAAAGGAAGAAATCTGACTATGTAATTAAAATACTAAAACTAAAAATCAAAATTGAAAGCAAAGTATATAAATGGTGTGTAATCCAAGTAGTTCAGTTGAACCCACAGTCAATGGTAGAACTATAAAATTAATATGGATGTGCTCAGTGCAGGAAGTCTAAACAGTCGAGCTGGGTCCCCTACGAGGTGAAGCTGTAATAAAGTTTTTAAAAATAGGTTTAAATTTAGTACAATTTAAATTAATTTGAGTATTAAGACAGTGAGAGTTTCCATTTGTTTCCCTTGTAATCTCCAAATCTTCCAATAAATCCAACTCCATATAGTTTTTCTTTCTACTAATGTCATGTAAGATAGATGAACCAGTGTTGATGTTAAAATTGTGTTTACTGGATAATAAGTGTTGACCAAAACTTGAAGAGTTTGGTCTTTTCAAATGTTCTGAAACTCTAGTGGATAACTTTCTAATGGTTCTACTTACATAAAAAAAGGTGCAGATTAAAAGGTGCAGATCACATATCTATGATTGTGACTGCTCATCCAAGCTGTCATTTGTCACATGTCACCCCAACATTTCCGTTAGATCGGGAGCAGGGGTGTTCATTTAAAATATACATCGATGTTTTTTGCGATGCATCAATCGGAAGGCTTGCATCGATGTTTTTCGATGTATCGAATTGAAACATCGATGTTTTCGATGCATTGATAAAAACATCAATAGGCCTTTCATCATGTGACGAGCGCATGCGCAGCCGCCATTTAAAATAGTGTTTGTACTATTTGGATAATCAACAATTGAGAAGTTAGGCGTCATTACTTATTACTTCTCTGTCAGAGATTTTTTTTTACTTGTTTACTTACTATAAAAATGATATCTAATTTTTTATTCTAATTAATGATTTCAATCGATTTTCATTACTTGCCGAAATGTATTAATTAGTAACAAAAATATTATAATGTATAAGCAATAAAATAGATCATTTTAATATTAATGTAAGGCTATAAATGACAAATGCATGTACTGAATAGTATATACAAAGAATATTCTTTGGTATATAATACAAATAAAATATTGTAGGTATAGCACATTGTTTATAAAGCAATTTTTGGCTTTAGGTGTTTATATGGAATTAAGCCACAATGGCCTGTAATGGTTACATTTTTAACTAAAATTTAATGTTTCCTACATACACTCCTTTTAAGAAAATTCTTAAATAATCTTTTTCGAAAACAAATTCCGGAGTGATAAAAATAAAATTTAGTTAAAAAAGTAATTATCATTAGTCAATTGTGGTTTAATCTAATATAAACACAATATTAAGTTTCAGATACACTATTTGTTCAACAGAATTCTTAGATATTCTGTTTTGAAAGCGATTTCATATTCTTTAAAGTATCTTTACAATCAATTGTAGCTTATTCCCATATACACAATATTCTCTTTAACAAAATTCTTAAATAACCTTTTTTGAAAACGATTTCTAGAGTGGAAATAAAATATTCTTTAAATTATCTTTACAATCAATTGTAGCTTAATCCCATATAAACACATTCTACTTAGACAGATACTCTTTAACAAAATTCTTAAATAATCTTTTTTGAAAACAATTCCTGGAGTGGAAATTAAAACATCAAATTTTAGTTAAAAATGTAATTATCATTACAATCAATTGTGCGTTAATTTCATATAAACACAATATTTATTATGATTTTAAATTATTTATAGCTTGTACCACTCTTACACACTCCACAACCACAGACACTTTCTTTATTTTTGTATTTTCAACTATATATACTTTCTTTAGTATTTTTTATATCTTAATTATGTGTTCACAATTTACAATTACTTTATTTTTATTGTTATTTATATTGCTAGCCTAATCTAACAGGCTTGCATAGCTCTCCATGCTTGTTTACAATAAACAGTATAAAAAAATTGATAATACTCCTACTAATTTGTGATGAAAAGCCTTTACATTTAAGGAGTATAGATTTTGATAGCTCAAAATACAGGATATAAATAATAGGACATATAAAATCAGAAAATAAAACAAAATATAAAATTGTAATGCTCTTATTTAATTAGTTAATAATTTAATAGTTAAATTAAAAAATTAAAGATAGCAATATTTTCTTTCCAAACTTTGTAAAAACAATATTTTATTTACTCTCCTTCCTTTTATTCGAGTACGTTGCTGGTTTAAAACTTGGGAAGCTTTAGAAAAAAAGTCTTTCACATGGTACAGAACTGGCTACTATAGTTAAATATTTATAAGCGATTTTAAATAATTTTGGAAATTGGTGTTTATAACCAGCCCATACTTCTAACGGATTTTCTTCCAATCTACTTACTGGTGTTCTTAAAAAGATTGAAAGCTCATCTGAAATACTTTCATTTTTATTTGATTTCAAATTTCTTTGAACCAGGTTATGATGGTCACTCCAAAGACTAAAATCTTCTGAAACTTTTTCTAAATTTTTTGATTCAGATTTTACATTAATAGTTTCATCCGGTAGGTCCATTTCCATCATTTCCTTAATTTTGCGTATGGCATTTGCACAAGCTAAATGATCTTCAAAATGGAGTTTTTTAAAACGTGGGTCCAATATTGTACTTATAGCTAAACAAGAAACTTGCTCAATACCACCCATACGTTTGCTGATCTCTTTCAAGATTAATTTTTGTACGTCCAACACCAATGGTTCATCAATTGAAAGGGCTTTCAATTTTGAAATCATGCAGTGAACCAAAGGGATTACCTTACTGCTTGAACAATACTTATCCACAGATATTTCTTTTGTTGCAGCTTCAAGTGGTCTAAGTATGTTAACAAGCGATGAGACTATATTCAACTCTAACCCAGTTAACATTGCAGGTGCTGTTTTATGGCGTATCAATATGTCACTTACCAAATTTTTCAGCTCCAAAAATCTCTGAATCATGTAGTAGGTGCTGTTCCACCGAGTGGACACATCTTGTATGAGTTTTGGTTCAGCACCACCTCTCACTGACCTTCGTAACTCATCACTTGCCACACAACTATGTTTAAAAAAAGTCACAATGTCTTTTATTTTTAATATAATATTTTGTAACTCAGGTATTTGTAGGCTATTTTGGGCAACTAAATTGAGTGTGTGGGCGAAACAAGGGAGGTGCTTCTTTTTTCCAACAGCAATCTCCACTGCTTTCACCATATTTGCTGCATTATCGGTGACAACAGCAGAGACTGTGTCAGTGTTAAATCCCCAGTCATTGCAGGTTCTAAGGAGCTCTGCTGCTATATATTAAGAAGTATGTCTTTGATCCAGATGGTAAACCCCCAATGTAACTGATTGGAACTCCGTGCCTAGTCCAAAATGAGCTGTTACACCTAAAAAACTACGCATCTGCATGTCTGACCAAATATCACTGGTCAAAGTCACATGTTCAACACTACAAATTTGTGATTTTAATAAAGCTGACAAGACATCATATTTCTCATCAAGCCACCGTGTAATGGTACTTCTACTAGGTATGTTATAGTGCGGAGCAGTCACTTTAAGCAGATGTTTAAATCCTTCATCATCTACTACAGAAAACGGCTGATTGTCTTTACAAATGAAATATAAAATGGCATTATTAATTTTTCTTGCTTTATCACCAGTAGTAGATGTATAAGAAACAATTTCTTCAAAACTACTTTTTATTGATTGTTGAATCTTCGGCCGCTTTGCAGATGGCCCTGCAGTATAGTCAGTATCAATAGCCTGGTCTTCTGACGGTAGAGGTGTAGCATCAGTATGGGAAATGCTGGAACATTCAATAACTTCATTTTTGTTTATGGATAACATTTGGTTTGGTAAATGTGAACCTAGCTTTTTGGGTAAATCAATATTTTTATTAAATGCCAAATTAAAAGCCTTGTGGACGTTCTTAATATGGCCCATTAAATTAGTGGTGTTTCCAGCTGAACGTAGAGTTTTTTGGCATATTTTATACTTGGCAGTTTTATCATCCAGTTTTTCAAAATAATTCCAAACTTGACTTTTTTTGTTAGGTGCCATAATATCTGAAACAAAAATAAAATTTGTTATATGTATATAAATATTATAAAAATTAATTATGTATTAAAGATAAATGTCTATATTTATACAAAGATCGTGTCTCATTATTATAAACACAAAGAACTTATATTAGAATCAAAAACCTTCATTTCAAGAATTAAAATTACTCACTACGGAATTAGAATGTTACTCATGTTAAAAAATTAAGCCAAAATTGTAAATAAGACCTAACAAGCTACAGAGAAAACCAAAACTACTAAAAATATAAATTAATATAACGTGACTTACCTATGCGCAAAAACTTGTTTAAATAAATAATTCACTTAATTTATGGACAAAGAATAATTATTTTGTCGATTAAGTTTTATATTTTATGAATATTCACCAAAAAATGTAAATAACTATAACAAATAGCATAAAATCTTAGCCTAAGAGCCAAACGAAAAACGAATACAATCAAAAAAGATAAAAGAATCACATTCACATCCACATTTCTTTAGTTATAAAAAAACGTTTCTTGGCTTATTTCAGATGCCCCTGAAGATGATCTAGTGATCGAAAGTACTTGGGCAAGATTAAATTAAACTGTGCTCGATATATGCCTTTTATTTGATCAAAGTTCATTTATTCGAGCATTCAACCTTATATTTATTGATTATAATATATGTATATCTGATTTGTTACCGCTCACTTTTTCTGTATTATTTGTTTTATATATTGCGTACATAAAACTAAAGTTGCAATTTGGAAATCAGTTTTAAATTGTACTAAATAAATCTTAAGGGCTATAAAAAAAAGAAATAAAAAGTATAATCTTTTGGTAGAGGTTTTGAACTACTTACCAACTTCGATATAAGCATTTCTTGATAAGTACTTTAAGATTTTCTCAAAACAATATAGACAACAATGGCAGCATTTTAACAGACAGTCTATACATTTCCCTTGTCTTTTATTTAAATATTTTTCAACCATTTTTAATATTACGCGCATAAATTGTACTGTTGCTATGAGGAATGAACCTAATGCCACTGATCCCAAATGGTATCTTATCAAATTTTGTGCGCTTTCTATAAATGGTGTTCCCAGAGAAGCCTTATTCCTAAAAATTAGATAATTTTATTTATAGTGTAGGTGTTTCTTAAAATGTTAAGTTATAAGAGCATTTAAAAGTTTAGTATTTTGTCACGGCATCCTAATCGAAACATACATCTATAAAATAGTCTGAGGTTGCTATATGGATATACAAAATGCGGCCATATTCTGGAACACATTCATTATTTTGCAAACAATTTACTTTTTCGAAAAATCATAATCATCACATTTTAACACACATTTATAATTAGAAGAATACATTGCTAATAAGTTTCCAGTCAAAAGTGTTCGTAAATTAGGGTTGCCAGCTATTAAAAACGCGAGGTATCAAAGATAAAGAGAGCTAGCGTGCAACGCCACTGGTTGGAAGTGTCAGTTGTATGAGTTTTTAAAGCATGCGTCGATAAATAGTGTAACATACCAACGATATTTTTACATGAAGCTGATAAACTACGGAACTGACATCACATTACTAACTACAATGTCCGACGTGAACAGGTGATAAATTTGTTTAAATGAAATTTTTAATATTTTGCAGTCCATTGTTGATGAAAGTACTGAATACGAGTGGTATAAAGGCGCATCCACACTGGAGCAACATTTGGCAACTTGTAGCAATTTTATGTTGCAACAAGTTGCTAAATGTTTAATTCATTAAACTTTTGACATAAAACGAATTGTCCTCACTAGTGCAACAATGTTAATGAATGTTTGAACTTGTCGAATCATAAATTCAGTTGAGTACAACATTCTGTCCACACTGCTGTAGTTTTGTGACATGATGAAGGAAGACTTATTAACTGCTACCGCGTGCTTTCTAATTTTGTGTGGTGATTCACAAAAACGGAAGCGTAAATGTTGGGTTCTTCCAAGTTTGAATACAAGGGAAAATATGGTGAAAAGGAATTATTATCGGATTTAAAGAAAGATGACGTTTTATTAGAACTTCGAACCGATGGGTGCTTCAAAAATTTTTTGCGCATGAGTAGTTTAGATATGGAATTGTTGCTTCAAAAAATTGCACCAGCGATAAGAAAAGCAGATACTACCTGTAGAAAGGCTATACCTCCACAAGAACGATTAGCTGTAACATTGCGTTTTCTGGCAACTGGAGATTCCTACAGCAGCTTGATGTATTTATTTCAGATTTCGAAACAAGCTATCTCAAAGATAGTACCAGAAGTACGTACTGTACTAGCAAACGCAATTAAAGACCAAGTTAAAGTAAGTAAACTTTATTGTACTTTTTTTATTGATAAATTTAGAAGTTTTACATGTTATTTAATTGGAATGCCTCTGCGATAATGTTTGAAGAACCAAAAACAGTAGAGGAGTCTGAAGAGGTTGGTGTGTATGTCTCTGCTGGTGATGAGTTGGTGTGCTGCAATACGATGAATGTGATTGTGGTCTAGTAAAAGGTTGCACTGATAAAATTGACTCATATCTGTTAGTTGATTGTGGCATTCCATAATCATATTTACCCATACTTGCATCGAACAAAATATTATTTATAAGATGTTCTACAATATTTTGTGCGCAGGTGGTATTCAAATCCCTAATTTTACACGCCATATGTTCTCCAAATACATCGAATTTGTCTCGCTGTCGTTTATTTTGTATGTCTTTAATTATTTTATATGCCTCTTCTTTTCAAGCGTTTTCATCGATTTTTTTTGTAAGTGTTTGTGTGACACGTCTAGTTTTATTAGAGTGTTTAAATTCATCAAGAATTGTGCTGTTCGGATTTTCCACGGTTTCCTTACGAGGCTTTTGAGAGGCTTTGTTAGATGCCGAAGGCTCCTCACAAGCAGCGTTAGATGTTGATGGCTTTTGAGAACCATCGTTAGACAAGTCTTTCATGCCTTGGTTGCCATTTTCTGCATCTTGAAATTCTTGGATCTCATTAACACCTTCATCACAATCACAATCTGTTACTTGTGAATCATCTAAATCAGTTACGGAGGAAGAGTCATTAAGGTCATCCTGAAAAGAAAAATACATTGTATAAAATGTAAAGACTACAAAGTAGGAACACACTTAATATTACAGTGATCTACATTTTTAGCATAAGTAATGGATATCTTTGTCAGATGCCCAAAACTGCTCAAGAATGGGAAACAATTACTAATGGTTTCAGTGTTCTTTGGAATTTTCAAAAATGTGTAGACGTCATGGATGGCAAGCATATTGCAATACAAGCACCAAAAAAACAGTGGAAGTGAGTTCTTCAATTAGAAAACGTTTTTTAGCATCTTTCTGTTCGGCGTAATTAATGCTAATTACCGATTTTTGTATTTTCATGTAGGCTCCCAAGGGAGAATATCTGATGGAGGAATTTTCGAAAATACATAATTCAAAAAACTATTAACTCGCTGCAAACTTAACCTTCCAGAATATAGCTCTTTACCAGGACGTGAGAAATTAGTCCCTCGCGTATTTTTAGGGGATGATGCCTTCCCATTATCACCAAATTTACTGAAACCCTACCCTGGGGCTCAGGACAAAGGGTCTCCCAAAAGGATATTTAATTACCGTCTCAGTAGAGCGAGAAGAACACCAGAAAATGTTTTTGGAATGTTATCTTCGATTTTTAGAATATTTAGAAAACCATTACTTTTACCAGAAACTGCAGAAGTTGTTGTTATGGCCTGCATTTACTTGCATAATTTTTTAAGGAATAGTTCAAGATCTAAAAATTCCTACAATCCCCCAGGTACATATGACGGTGAAGATAAAGATACAGGACGTGTTTTAGAAGGATTGTGGAGAAGAGAAACTCAGAGTAATACGTTTACTTCATACAAGAAAGTTGCACGAAATGCATCAACTGAAGCAAAATATATTAGGCAAGAGTTTGCAGATTTTTTCGTTACACCTTTGGGGATGGTTCCGTGGTAGAATTGTTGAATTATAATTCATGTATAAATTGAAATTACCTATTTATTTTTTTGAATAATTAATAATAGAAAAGTTAATATCTAAAAACATTGTGTGTTTACTTACCACGTTCTCAGCTTCACTTTCCTTGCATGGGCGGACTGTGTTTTTGTTTCGAAGCAATACTAATGCATCGTAGGCATACCACTTGGAATGAAAGTGAGCGCCTGCTCCAGATTTTTTCATGCTTCGATATTTTTTTTGCTCTCTATAAAACTGAGCCACCAAGTTATAGATTTTTCTTTTTGCCTCTTCCTGAGATAAGCATCCTACAGCTGAACAAACTGCATTCCATGAATTATTTTTCGATTCTCTGCATTTATATTTAACATTTTTAGGATTCTAAATACATGGATTTTGTCTATAATAAACGCCATTACTTAAACCAACTAAAACCTAAATACACGAACAGTCACTTTTTAAATTAAAATAATAAACAGAACACTGAGACGCGGCGGTCTGTCTACTGTCTATGCACTCAATTTGCAACAGGTCCCAACTCGCAACAATCCGTCCACATCAAAGCAATGTTGACAAATGTTTCACTTTGTTTCATATTATCCTTTGATCTTTACCGCTAAAAACGGATTTATGCAACATACTACATATTGTGTTGAATCGCAACACCAACTTTATTCAACGCAACACAACATATTCCAACAAATATAAACATTTTATGTTGTAACAAGTTTTTGTTTATGTTGAAAATGTTGCTCCAGTGTGGACGCGTCTTTAGGTGCTTCGAAGTCACTTCGTGGTAAGATCGAATCTGGGGGACGACTGACTACTGTCGCTGCAACTCTCCAATCACGTCTTCGGTAGTGCTTTCGCTTGTTTTACGTATTAGTTGGATGGTGGTTAAGTTGGAGCGTAGTTACTGGATTTTTTTCTGTATAAGTATTCCGTGGATTCCATGTTTAGTCCTTTGTTTCTGATTTTTGTTTATAGGCGAGCGGTTTACCCTCAAAAGACGCTTAGAAACAGAATATACCGACTAAAATTCTTTTTGCATTCCTAATGCACCAAACGTTTTTTATTCGATTCTATATATTTTTCCAAGATGAAATGTATTTTTTTTAAATTTTTACAAGTGGGCCGGCAATTGATATTAACAAATAACTAATACAAAAAAGCAATTTCACCGAATTGCTTCGGAATCAATTTTTTTAGGCGTATCTCATCAAAATAAACACTTTTTCTCTCTTGATAATTTTTCGAAAAATGCTTCCTTTTCGAGTTATTTGCATTTTTTTGTTGAAAAAATGCCGTAATTATAATCTATTTCTAATGAGTGTAGAGTAATAAAATCTCATGAAGTATTCAAAAGCGCTACAGGGTAATCCGTCAATAATCCGTCAATAAATTCCGTCCGCATTGCAAAATTCTGTCGTTTCATAAAGAGCAGGTAGGTATCGCCCTGTTTTAAGGGATTAGTCCATTGTTATCGACAGATAAACACTGAGCCAGAGGCGCGCTAGTGGGTTAATTGACAAAAGAATATGCATTCTTAAAAATCATATTAAAGGAAATAAAAATGTAATACAGCAGAACAGTGTTATTAAAAAAATATAAAATGTAAAAATAAAATATATACGAACCGAAATCGGGAAATACTCACAAACACACACGAATGAACTTTACATATTGAAACACTTGTGGGGAGTTTAAATCAATTTATTCACAAAAACTACAAAAACTTTACTGGATACGTTATTACAATTCTACATCACTATAGTCTTCATCCGAAGAACTGTCATCATCCCCTGGTGTTATAATTATAGGGTCAACCACCTGATCGACCAAGTTGTCCAGTTTCCACATTTTATCTTCCTCTTTTAAAACATGCTGGATTGCTTTTTGCCAGTTTTCTGATGTGATTTCCATAATGGCTTGATCAAACAATACCTTGACATCTTTCATTTTAAATGTGGTATTGTGCCTTGCAACATATCCTTTAACTTGTGCCCATATAAGTTCTATGGGATTTAATTCGCAATGATAAGGCGGTAGGCGTAGCACAGTTACTTTATACTTTTCTGCTACATCTTCTACGGCATATTTTATGAATCGAGATTTATGTTGTTTTACTACGGCTAGTAGTTCCTTCTTTATTGAATTCGTCTCAAACTGAATACCTTTATTTGACAGCCAGTTAATAATTTCTTGCTTTCTCCAAGCTGAAGTTGGTACCTTCTCTATGCGCCTTGAATGGTAGCTTGCATTATCCATAACCACGACCGAATCAGCTGGAAGAAATTTTAACATTTCCCCGAAGTAGTCTTCGAAGACATCCGAATTCATGTCCTCATGATAATCTCCCGTCCGACACGACTCAAAGCTTAACAAACCTTCTTTTAAAAATCCTTCTTCGCTTCCAATGTGAGCAATTATAAGCCTCTTCCCTTTTCCCGAAGGCACTTTAATACCCGTCAAAAGGCCTTCTATGAAAGCTTGGCGAGCACTTGTTACATTTTTATCTTGCCACATTTTTTGGACTATATAACCTTCGTTTATCCACGTCTCATCAAGATAAAAAATTTTCTTGTGCTCTCTGCGGTACTGTTTTATAGTTCTCAAATATTTTCGTCTCCAGCAAATGATTTCATCACTTTCCAGTAATAGTGCCTTTCGATTGTGCTTTTCCCAGGAAAAATTCATACTTTTTAAAGTTTTCCATAAAAGTTTTCTGGATATCAAAGGAATACCGTTATCTTGGCTTATCTCCATTAGTATTTTGTCAAGGGTGGGTATTTCCTTTTTAAAATAAAACGAATGAACTTTTCTTCGAATGTCACGTTTGGTGTCTTCACCTAAGATTTTTATTGGTATTCCTGATTTTCTCTTGCATGGACTTAACTGGCCTGATATCTTTCTTTCTCGCAATAATTTAAAAATCGTGGACTGTCCAATTCCAGTCATTCGGGCACATCGCTCAACACTTTCTTGCACAGACAAACTAGGGTGATCGTGTTTTATGCAATCATATACATTTAAAATTATAACTTTTTCACTAACAGATAGCGGAGAATTTTTTACACCTCTTTTCTTTGGAGTAAATGTCGCCATTTTATAACTTTTTCACTATTTCTATATCACAATATTACTGTACGTTTAATTGGTGTAGTAACAATTACTAACTCGAATGTCGAATGTCGAATGATAATAATAAAATAAAAGAGGGATTATAATGAAAGTGTAAGTAAAACCTCATTACGCGTTATTAGTCTTCATGTTGATTTATTTTAGTTCTTAGTAATATTAGGAGGTGCGTCATACCCTTATCAGTTTCTTCTAATGCTTTTATTCGTTCAGTAAGGAAGTGAATTTGTTTTTATAAATAAAAATGTAATAAGCTTTAATGACCATATAATGGAATACGAGTTTGAAGAATAAGTTAATCGAAAAATTAAATAAAATTGGTTATCACAAAATATCCAAAATATGATATTTCGAGGTACATCAATTTTTGACGACGAAGTTGACATCCGTCCATTTGCCTACGCCCATGACGACACCGAAATTCAGGCAAATTTTATGACACTTCATGATTTATTACTCTACACTCATTTGAAACCAATTATAGTGATTTTTGGGATTTTTTTTTCTAAAAAACTACTAAATGAATTGCAATTCTACAAATAGCTTTATAATTTTTAAACCGTCGAGTACAAGTTAGAATATTTTGACAAGGATAATTTTTTTCTCTCTTGCTAAAAACGTGGACCCAAATATTTCGATTATGCCTTTCGAGCAGTCTACTGCTAAGTGTGTACAGCGGTTGCGGCGATACAGGCGTGCGGCACTTAGAAATATTTGTTTAAATTTAAAAAATTAATTCAATACAAATATTACGTACAATTTATTAAAAAAAAAAGATATCTCTAATTATATTTATATAGACATATTATAATTAAAACAATTAAAATTAACTTTTTACAATGCTATAATAATGTAATTTTTCTTTTAATATACGTGGTGACTATATTATTGAATGTTTTATTACAGTGAAATACATTAAGCAATATATAATTAATTTTCATTGAAAAATATAATAAAATTAAAATTTAATATTAATTATACATCGTTTTAATTGTCAATAATTTGAAAATTTTCGTCAACAACAACAGGATTTCCATCTAATAAGCTGATTTCATTGTCTTCAATAAAGTCGTCTTTATCATTTTTACAATTCTCTGGTGTACATGCACATACTGCGCAGCATTCTAAATTATAGGAAATACAATTACAATTTTTCGTAGAACATTTTCCGGTACATGAGCAGAAATACTTTTGTAACATATCTAAACTAGTTTCGCCTTCAAAATAATTAAAATCGAAACAATTATTTTCCATTGTCCAACCATGGGTTAATGGATCAAGAGATGAAATAATATTGTTTTTTGCTTAAATCCATTCATTTATTTGCCACTTTGCTCTTAAGTAATGTTGTAATAATGCTGGTTTCGAAGGTGGTAATTTTTCATTAGATGCATTTTTTTTAGCGCCTACAGCACCTCAACCGCTGTACACGCTTAGCGGGATACTCTCGAAAGGCATATTCGAAATATTTGGGTCCACGTTTTGGTTTCTAACTTGTACTCGACGGTTTAAAGATTATAAAGCTATCTGTAAAATTGCAATACATTTATTAGTTTTTTAGAAAAAAAAATCCCAAAAATCACTAATTACGGCATTTTTTCAACAAAAAAATGCAAATAACTCGAAAAGGAAGCATTTTTCGAAAAATTATCAGGAGAGAAAAAGTGTTTATTTTGATGAGATACACCTAAAAAAGTTGATTCCGAAACAATTCGGTGAAATTGCTTTTTTGTATAAGTTATTTGTTAATAACAATTGCCGGCCCACTTGTAAAAATTAAAAAAAAATACATTTCATCTTGGAAAAATATATAGAATCGAATAAAAAAGGTTTGGTGCATTGCATTAGTAATGCAAAAAGAATTTTAGTCGGTTGATGCTCTGCTTATAGGGGTAAACCGCTCGCCTATTATGTTGCTGCCGCTCTCGCGGGTGTGCTGTATTTTATGATGATTTTTATTTTATATAATACAAGGCAATGGTTGCTACCTACATGTGCTGAGTTAAGGTATCTTACGTTGATTATTTTTGATAGACGTATATTATAGAGTGAACTATTGATTATAACATAATCCATTATGGACCTTTAGCCAGAGGTATCATTGAATGCATATTTGTGTTAGTCTTTGTGGCAAAAAAATGTGCTCTTTATTATAAGTTCGTTATTTGTGCAGAAGTTTGTCATTAGTTCACTATTTTAGTTTTGAACATTTTCGTTATGTTTTTGCTTGATTCCGGGTATTACTTCGATGCCTATTCGAGCATTGAAATCCCACAGAATTATCATCTTTCCTCTGACTTGGTCTATTACTGGTAAGTTGTTATAAAATATTTCTCTTATTGTTTGAGGGTAGTTATTTTCTGGGCTGTATACTCCAATCATGTTCAGTTCGTCTTTCTCCATTCTTATATTTGTCATTATAATCCTTTTTGATATGTATTGGTATTTCTGATAAGATTTTGCTATAAAACTAACTTTTGGATAAATCTCATATAGAGAAATACTAAGCAGTATTCCAATCAAATAAATTAAAATTACTAAACACATTAATCTTTTTTATAACGCCATATGCTTTATATGGCAATTATTAAATTTCATCAACAACAAAAAATCTGTACTACTCAAACATTTCGTATATATAGCGAGAAAAAAAGAAGATCTAGAAAACAAAACTGCTCGTTAAAAGTAAAATGAATGGCAAACGATCGCGAACAAGGTCTTATATATACTATATAATATGTAAATACAAAGAAATAATTAAAGATGATCTACATGAAGCCTGCCTAGAAGGACAAGACAGATAAAGATGGAGAACTATGATCCAAGTGATCAAGACATGATGTTACTATACTCTTCTGGTCATCATCATCATCAACCTGTATGCGTCCACGGCTAGAATAGGTATCCCTCAGCTCTTTCCATCTGTCTCTGTCTTGTGCGGCTTGTATCCAGTTATTGCCAACACGCTTGAGGTCGTCAGTCCATCTAGTTGGTGGGCGTTCTCTGCTCCGTATTGCTTCATGCCTTGCTCTCCACTCTAAAATACGTTTTGTCCATCGGTTGTCTGATAATCTGGCGACGTGTCCTGTCCAATTCCATTTTAACGACGCAATTTTTTTGATGGCGTCTGTTGTTTTTGTTCTACGACGTATTTCTTCGTTTGGGATTCGGTCTATCAGAGACACCCAACATCTGGCACTCCATAGCCATCTGAGTTACGCGAATCTTATTTATGATAGTCAGACAACAGACAAAAAAGATATTTGTGATGAATTGTTCTTTTTACTCTTTTATTCTAAAATTAATCATGTCGAGAGCAGCAGGTGAAGTTAGTCTTTCTACAATGTTGTGATTTTTTTCACTTCGCCCCTTGTATGATTATTTTAGATGCTAACAGTGAAGCGCTACCACTGCATCTTTCTTTCGTACCTAATTGTTTTGTACTGAAGTAAAACTAAAGTTAAAAGAGTAATTCAAATATGATCGCAAATAAATAAACTATTTTCTTACCAATTTTTTTACATAACCAATTATGAAACAACTTTTCCACTTCCAACAAAGAAATAGCAAAACATTAGGTTTTAATGGTACATGATTCATCAATTCGATTATTTTAATCTTTATTGTGGTCAAAATATTTAGTATTCACTCGATATTTTTGAAATTCAATTTATTTTCTTGTTCATCATTGTGTCTGTGACAAAAAGTATATTATAAACGTTGTTTTCAACATCGTTGAAAATAACAGCTAGGTCAAAATCCTTCTCTATGATTGCCTTTTATTAACAATATATTTCAATTTAAAATCACAAAATTTTTATTAAATATTTAATCTGCTTTCATTGTAGCTTACCTTTTGAAGTACCATATGCTAACAGCCCCAGCTATGACCATATGCTGGCAACCTATAATAAACTGAGCCATCCACAGCATACCAAAAAAGTTGTACCATCTTGTAAACTTCATCCAACCATCTTTCTTGTAATAGAATACATTTGCTCGAGTTTCCGTTAGTGTTCCTGAGCTTTCGATCCAAAGACAAAAGTAAAACCATAGAGCGATGGTTACACCCAAAAAGAGGAAGGTCTAAAATATTAAAACAATTAAGATGTTTATAAGTACAGTCAATGAGTGAATAAATCATTGTTTAATAAATTTACTCTATTTATATTAAAAAGTTAGAAGATCAATTAAGGATAATTTTGACAAAACGAAATTTTTGTTTAATATGTATAAGAAAATGTCTCTTGTTTTCATTTTTATCTAATATATAACACTACAATCTTTACAGTTATGCTGCATTTATTAATTACATATTTTCAGTTTTAGGGTGACAAAAGATATGATAGATGACAGGCTAATTTCTCTCAGTGGAAAGCTAATGTCAATAAACAGTTAAGAATGAAAGGCCTTGTACCTTGGATTTGCACTGGGTGAAAATCAAAAGTCGGAACAAAATACCCAGCAATCAGCTCGAAAAATAAAGCTAACTTGCGATAGTAACTTGCGTTAAAGATCAAGGCTTAGAACATATTCTCTTTTTCTTAAATAGCAGAGGTACCACTTTTGACCAATTTTTGAAAATCGATTGGCCACAAAAACAGTCATTCGTGACTGCTAATGTGATAACAATTGAGAAAAAAAAATAATGTAGATCTAAATGACGAAATTTTACGATTCAGTATACATTAAATAATGGACAATGTGTAAAGCAAGTTGTTAAACTATTGATCGCCCCCTGTAAAACAACATATAGTACTCAAATCGAAGTTCGGCTCTGCTTCCCCAGAGTATATACCACAAATAGTGTCAGTGGAATAGGATGGGTGGGGAGAGTGATTTGTATGGGCCCAGCCGTTCGTAATGGCGGCGGCGCTACTAGTCACGTTAGGTGGGGGGTATGACATAGCAAGAGACTTATGACGTTGATGTAAGTGCTGTTGCCATGGTTTCACGAGTTTTGCATATTTACCCAAATAATGATTATACTACACTATACAATATTACACTCAAAAAAAAAAAAATAATGTAGCAAATTCTACTAAAATCACCACTTAAATTTACAATAACTTATTTCTAAAGAATTATGAGCATCCACCAAAAAAATGTGGCAACATTGTAATCCACGCCTTTGCAAGTTGCAAATGGCGTTATAAAAACATCGTATCCCAAATTTTAGAAATAGGTGATAAAAACATTATACATCAATTTTTATATATCTAATAAACACTGCTATAAGAGAAGAAGGAAGAAGAGAAGAAGAAGGTTACATTACCAAAATGGTATAGTATTCCCAATCAAAAGAATATTTTTTGCTGATGGGTGAAAGTTAAAGTTGGGCAAATAAACATTCTGAGGATTAGGAGTTTATTTTTACAAGCACCAGGTAAGAACAGCACCTAATTATACCAAACTTTTGTAAATAGTAAATACAAACTCTATACTATTTTGTACATTTTGTTTTTGTAGTTAAATTACCTTTAAATCTTAACCAACATTAATCTTATATTTATATACTATATATATTTTAAAATCATTAAAACTGTTAACTCTTATCATTGTATTCCTAAAAGTTGCCCCTTATTTAAAAAAAAACTTCTAACTCTTATAATTGCATTCCTAAAATTGGCCTTATTTTATAAAAAAGTCATAAATTCTTAATTTTAATATTTCATTATTTTAGATTTTCATGGATCTTCTTCTTCTGAGCAATAGTTACATGGAGTTACATGCTAATTTGTGATGACCCTGAAGAGCAAGATCGCAGAAATACTAGAGTTCACACTTTACTATCTACAGATAGTCGTTTAAGGTAGAGTATTTTGAAAGGTATGGAACTTACAACAAAGCAGTACTAATGAATATAGAGGTATCTATATTTGTATATCAAAAGGAGATCTCCAACACGATGAGAAGATTAAATGAATATTGGTGGAAAAATCCCTTCATGAAGTTGTCCATCTGGTACAGAATTGCAGCCAATGGAGACAGCAAGCTAACAATATTTAGAGTGTCTCCACCCACACCTTAACAAGGGCTTAACCCTTAACTGGTGACGTGCCACAGTTGTCGTGCAACTGGTGACGTGCCGTCAAATTGACACCGTCATCAAAAAGAAATTGTAACCGTTTCAAAAGATTTAAAAGAAACTCATTATATATTTCGATTATATTTTTTTTTAATAAAACTAATAGCCCCATCTATCTGTCAAGTACCTACCTGTAGCCGACTCAAGGATTCTTCTGTAATTCCCAAATATATCCGGTAGATGAGCATATTTTTCAACTTGTCACTCACGCCCAATTTCCAGATTCAGGCGCCATGATAGCGCTTCGCTCTTTTCTGTTAAGACCGTCCAACCGTTAAGACGTGTTTCCAAAGTGGGTCTCAATTCAGAGGTGAGCAAATAAATCCTTTTTTTGTCCATATTTCAGATAGATATTTATTTTTTTAGACCCTTATTGGAGAGGCTATAATGCTGATATTATATTTCTAATACTCGTCGCAAGATAGTATTGCTATGGAGTTATTCCAGATCATGGCCCAGTAGCAGTATCTTTTTTTGGAATCCCTAACAACTCTTATCTAGGATGGTGGTGATTTTATATAGTACGTAGCTGAATCAATGGTTTATTTGGTGACTGATTAAATAAGAAGAGAAACAGAGCAGATTAAGGTTGTACCAATTTTTATTATACCTACTTTCAAGACAACAGAAATGATTATGAACTCAAAAAAAAAATGAAAATATAGTGAAGTGTTCTAATTTAATTTAAAGGTTTATTTTCTTCATTGTTCCTAGTTGATAAATAACTATATTATTTTCAATGTAAACAAATTTCGAAATTTGGGGTTAATATATATATACATTCATTTTCTTTATAACCAATTCTTAATTTAATACGATACAAAGATTTTTTGTTTATGATAATGTTAACATAAAATAATATTTTGGTATCCCTTTGAGATGACGTAACTTTTAATGTTTTCTTTTTGTTCATTACTAAGAAATAATAAAGAATAGTTTTCTTGTAAACTTTCAATAAATCTTAATTTTTTTTTGCTCTTCCCCTTCGAGGATAAACCAGGGGTGGCGTCCAATAATAAATAATAATTTCATATTATCTAATTGTGCTTGAATTTAAAATACGATATAGTTTCTATAACCCCGCCCTATTCTCTTCGACAACGAGCGATTCTGGCCTTGTAATATTATTGTAGCACGGCAAGCGTTACATAAATGGCGCGCCAATCGTGGAGCGTGTATCTTCATTATAAAAACAACGTAATATGTTTATGATTTCTGTTTACATTTCGTATTTTAGACTCAAGTTGTTTGTGTATTTGCTTTTACCCAATTTTTGTTTAATCAGTTTAACTGGTACGATTTTCGTTTTCCTTTAATTTAATCGCGTAGAAATATTCTCGTCGTATTTTTAATTTTGTGAAATACATAATACGTATTTGGAATGTTTATTACGTGTGCATTTTAATGGTCGTATTTTGAATGGTAAGATAATCGTCTGTTTATTCCCCGTTTGCCTAAGGTAAACATTCCATAAGTGAAAAATGAACTTTGTTTATTTCTTTATAAGTGTTTGGTATGGATTGAAACCTTGAATTTATTCCGGCTAATATGTTCAAGCATTTTATATTCTAGTCCTCAATTCATTTTCTTTGCAGTTCAGTCTTATTTGTTGATAGAACCATAATAATTATATTCCTCAATGTGTTTATTTTAAATAAACGAAATGGCTTTTAGCGTTCGTTATTTGAAAAATCAATTAAGTGAATTTTATTTCTTGACCTTGATTCATTGTTTCTATTCGCCGAAAACAGCCGGGAACTATATCTATATACAGGCTGTCCCGACCTACCTAATTTTAAAATATGTTATCTGGATTCGTGTAGAATACTTACGCGAAATATTTTTTTGCGAGGATTTGAAGTTGAGTTCTTTGATCTTGGATGTTTTTAATATGTTTAATCTGTTACCTGATAAATTTTCTTTTTAATTTGTTTTTCGTTTATTTTAAAAATTTATTTTTTCATAGTTTAACTTTTTCGTACTTTGAAAAGAAAATTTTATTTCCTGAAAAGGAAAATGCTTTCTATAATTTACAGTCCATGGTTCTTTTGTTTTGCATGTATAAGGAAGTAATGATATGACTTCGTTTCTCTCTGCCTAAGGCGTCTTTGTTGAGAATATAGAGCGGAAATATTGTTATTCTCCTTCTGTTATGTTAATTTTATGTCTTTGTGAGGTCAGATGTAGTAGAAGTATGTTTTTGGTACTGGAATTTATTGTTATTTGTGGTTTTACCTTTTTCTTTTCTCGAGATGTCCTGTAGGACGTACAGGCACGTGACCTGTATTATTGTATCTTGAGTTATTTGTGTGATGTCAGACTGTTGTATAAGCAGCAGCTTTCTTTTTTTGTCGTTGACATTTTTGCGGTCTTCTAATAGTTTATTAGACCACATATATCTTTTGCTTTGAGACTTTTGGCTAAGGCTCAAAAGCTTTCATTTATTATCTTGTGTTCACGATATGGTACAAGTGAGGTTGAAGTAGTTTGCTGTTGTCTATTGTGACTCTTTGTATATACAGAGGTGAAACAACCCGCTGCCGCCTATTGTGAATTTACCTTTTATCTTTATGTCGACGTTAAGACCACGTTTGTTTAACAATTGAAATAGTTCTGGTACTACCGTTAAATGACCCACTGAGAATTAAAAGTTTATATTATTTTGACTCTATTGGAGTTCTGCTAAAGAATGGTAAACATTTCTTTGTGATTTGTATGACGACCATTGGATTCAATTAGGTGTCAAAAATGTTTTACTGTTCAACTTTTTTTATTGTTGTGGTGTGTTACATCCAACATCACGATTTTTTTTTATTGACGATGGATTGTAATATTTTTCTATTTCTTTGAAGATTGTAATGAATCTTCCGTTCCTTTTAAGTCTTATCGTAAGTTTTTGTTTCGTGGAAGACTCTTACGATTCCTTTTTTTGTTTCTTTTGGAAACAACAGTTTGAAACTGAACTGTTTGTGTAGCGATTGTGGCTTGTATGCCATAAACCCATTTTCTTTCTTCTTCTCCAAGATGTGTATTAACGGTTTGGATTTATTTTCTTCTTTTGTCCTTTTGGGAGTCTCCTTGTTGGAAATTTTCCGCTGTGATCAATCCCAGAGGATATTCTTATGGAACTATTGGCCATCCTGTCTTTCTTCTTTTGCGTTAGTTCAATTTTCAACCAGTGGTTGGAAATTCATTCATTGCTTGACTGTCATAGTCAACTTTATTATTGTTTGATGCTATTTAGGTTGTCTACCTAGTGGATAACCATAGCGAAACTTGCTAAAACTACTTAGTTGGCCACCCGCCTTTGTTGAGCTGGAAGCATCCTTCTTTTCGCTCCCAGAAACTTTAACACTGGTCTGTTCCACACTTTTGGTTAGGTTAGAGCCATGTTTATAGAAATCTGCCATTGGTCGTTGTGCCTAATAGCCAACGAACTGCACCTGATGTCGATTCATCAAATCGAGCATCCAGTTTAATTTTGCATGTAAATATGTCGTGATTTTTGTTTATTTATTTGTTTTATTCAGACCTAAAAGCTTATCAACCTGTCAGTATTTCGTCGGATAATTCAGATTTGTCTGAAACCGAATAAATCGGTTTTCTTAAAATTTTAATACCTTTCTTCTAAAATGTTCAGTCCATTCTTAATTTTTAATTTTTTAGTTGATTCCCTTTACGCCTTTGCGTACTTAATCTTTGCTACCTTCTCCAGCGACTATTCAACCCCTCCGTGGCCCGTGTACAGGAAGAGTTGCGCTAACGCGAACTTTATCCTGGAGAGGATTCGTTTCCTTTCCAAATTTTTTTTTGGCGTGGGGTCAGTACAGCACTGATACCCTAGTACTTAGTACATAGAATACCACTTTGCTTTGGCAAATCTGTCCCTTAGTGCTTCTTTCCCTTCAGGAAGTTGACACGTTTCAATTTTTTTTTGAGCTGTCTCGACAACCCTTGTTTTATGTCGGTGGTGTTGACTATTAGTCAGGGAGCATCCTGCTATAGTCAAGTGGATTAGTGGACCTATCCCTATTAAAATTAATAATTTTGTGTATCTCAGATGTTGTCGCAAAGAGACGAGCCTCTGGAAGTAGTGTAGGAGACTCCGCACGTCGATCTCCAGAGCAACTCAGTTTGGCTCGCACCCCAGTTCGTTGAACTGTTTTACTTTTTATTATTATAATATTGATCATTTATTGTGTTCAATATGTCTATATATATATATGTGTATATATATATATATATATATATATATATATATATATATATATATATATATATATATATATATATGTATATATATATGTCGTATTTCTTTTCGACATAAATTTTATTTTTATCTTATCTTATTCTACTTCGGTATTATTCTCTCTCTAGTTTGTATTGATCGAGATCTTGAGTTTGTGCTACCCCGACCAAGAACCTATATTGATTTTAAGGGTGTTTGCAAAATTTAATCTCATTTTATTTTTAGAATGCCTTGGTAGAATGTGATATTTTTATGCTTATGGTAGTTTATATTACAATGAATTGTACATACCTTTAGTTGTCTTCAAGTGGATACAAAATTCAATTTATCTTATTTTACGGACTTATAAATCCAAGTAATTTTTTTTGGTATCTATACCAAAGATATCAAGATTCCTCTGTCTAGTTACCAATGATAGTTCATTATAGTATCTGTTCATTTTGCCTAAGTTTTACTCTTAGTGTGAAGACCTTAGAATTTCGACTCTCTATTCGAAACCCCCCAAAATAATGTTTGAAAAGATTATTGCTGTCTAACATCCTATATTCTGAATGGCCAGACACTGAGGAAGGCTAGGGATGAAGTAAGCGGATTCCCGCTAGTTGACTCGTCGGAATGATAAGCCATTCATAATTTTATTTCAGTAATAAATCTAGAATAACAGCCTCCCGCGTCAGGAAACTTTTTTAGTTCTCCAATACTTGTTTAGTTATGTAATCTAGAATTATTTAGACCCTACCCGGAGTTGACCCTACCCGAAGTTGACCCTACCCGAAGTTGACCTACCAATGTTGTCCCTATTATAGGCGGATGATACACGTTAGTTATCACAAATTCTAGTTGTCATACTAATAACTAAACATCAGCCTTTTTTTTTGTTTCTAAATATAGATGTGTCTTACAGAAATTCTGATGTCTACCTTTCCCAGTAAACTTATTAAGGCTTGTCTTTGTAGAACTTTAATGTACCCAATTTTGAACTATTAGTAACTCTTTCCTTTTATTTGTGTATTTCTAAATGTGTCTATAATGACGCGCTGCGTTATTACCTTATGTTATTCGTGGATTAAGTCATAGATGAAAGACTCTATGCTTCCGAACAAACGATGACACATTTGTATTTTGTATCTTATGGCGTTAATGATACGATTGTATTATTATTCTTATGTTATTCGTGGATTAAGTCATAGATGAAAGACTCTACGCTTCCGAACAAACGATAACATTATTTTTTTTTTGTGTTTTATTGTGTTAGGTCTCATAACGACTACGCAGTAAATTATCTGTTTTGTATCTTGGTGACAACACTAGTATGTTTTGCTTTATATTACTTATGAAATTTCAAATAATATCTTAATTATATTGTTTCGATTGAATGCGAGCATTTGGTCTCAAATAATGATTTGTAGATATGTTTTGTTTTATTCCGCTTTGTTCATGATATTGGTTATAGGTGAAATACCCTATGCATTTTGAGAGTGAGCATGCAATTTTTTTTGTTTACATTTTTATAGTTGAGTCATTTCTATGCGTTCTGTTTCGCTTTGTTCTGAAATCTTTGAGTTGTTCCCACGTGAGTTGTGAAAGAAGGATTCTGTGAATCCAGATTGTAGCTATATTTGTCCATTCTGTTTGTCTTACCTCTCCGTATATCTATTCCCACTTTTGAAAAGGTTAGTATGGTGTGCCACCATGCCTAGTCCGATTCCACGCTGGTACCCAGTTGAAATCGTGGGGAGGGCTGTGTAACCGTTTCAAAAGATTTAAAAGAAACTCATTATATATTTCGATTATATTTTTTTTTAATAAAACTAATAGCCCCATCTATCTGTCAAGTACCTACCTGTAGCCGACTCAAGGATTCTTCTGTAATTCCCAAATATATCCGGTAGATGAGCATATTTTTCAACTTGTCACTCACGCCCAATTTCCAGATTCAGGCGCCATGATAGCGCTTCGCTCTTTTCTGTTAAGACCGTCCAACCGTTAAGACGTGTTTCCAAAGTGGGTCTCAATTCAGAGGTGAGCAAATAAATCCTTTTTTTGTCCATATTTCAGATAGATATTTATTTTTTTAGACCCTTATTGGAGAGGCTATAATGCTGATATTATATTTCTAATACTCGTCGCAAGATAGTATTGCTATGGAGTTATTCCAGATCATGGCCCAGTAGCAGTATCTTTTTTTGGAATCCCTAACCCCTCTTATCTAGGATGGTGGTGATTTTATATAGTACGTAGCTGAATCAATGGTTTATTTGGTGACTGATTAAATAAGAAGAGAAACAGAGCAGATTAAGGTTGTACCAATTTTTATTATACCTACTTTCAAGACAACAGAAATGATTATGAACTCAAAAAAAAATGAAAATATAGTGAAGTGTTCTAATTTAATTTAAAGGTTTATTTTCTTCATTGTTCCTAGTTGATAAATAACTATATTATTTTCAATGTAAACAAATTTCGAAATTTGGGGTTAATATATATATATACATTCATTTTCTTTATAACCAATTCTTAATTTAATACGATACAAAGATTTTTTGTTTATGATAATGTTAACATAAAATAATATTTTGGTATCCCTTTGAGATGACGTAACTTTTAATGTTTTCTTTTTGTTCATTACTAAGAAATAATAAAGAATAGTTTTCTTGTAAACTTTCAATAAATCTTAATTTTTTTTTGCTCTTCCCCTTCGAGGATAAACCAGGGGTGGCGTCCAATAATAAATAATAATTTCATATTATCTAATTGTGCTTGAATTTAAAATACGATATAGTTTCTATAACCCCGCCCTATTCTCTTCGACAACGAGCGATTCTGGCCTTGTAATATTATTGTAGCACGGCAAGCGTTACAAAATTGCGAATGTTTTTATTTTTTAATTACTAATGCTTAAATACACCTCGTAAAGTGTCATTCTCTTAAAACAATTGTTGCAACTGATTTAAGTATTTATTTAGATAAGCCAGAGTATAGCGTCAACAAAAAAAAAACAAAGATTCACTAGTTAAACGTTTTACTAAAATTTTCTCACAAAACAATAAATTTAATTACAAAACATTCTAAAGGGTAGTCCATTTACAAATCACTTCTTTGCTTTACTTAGAAAAATGCAATGGGTAAACTTAGGCAAAAATATGTATAGAATAAATAAAAGCATACGATTCTTAGCGTAGACTGTAACAAGTATTACAAATTTTTTTTAAACAGTCCAAACAAGTTGGTCTCTTGCATTCAACACACACATAAGAAGTTCTTTTTTTATACTTGGCGGACAGATAAGGCAGGTTTTTCTGTCTTATCTGTCCTCATCCGACGAGGAGGAAGCCTTCAAAAGGAGCAAAGCTTCGTTAAGGACACCTCCAAAGGATAACTTAAAAAATCGCGAAATGGAAGAACTAAAGAAACTACTAGAAGAAATAAATAAGGAGATTAAAACGGAAATAAAAGAGCTGAAAACAGAAATGAAGGAAGAAAATAAGGAGATCAGAAGATATATAAATGAAGTTAAAGAAGAGATAAAACTAAATAATGAAGAAATTAAAATCATAAAACTGAAAATAGAAAGGGTGAAGCAAGAATGGACAAAAGAGAAAGAAGAATTGAAAAGAGAAAACAAACTAACCAAAACCGATAACAAAAAGATACCGGAAGAATTAAATGATCTAAAACGCTTATTGAAAAGATTAGACAAAGAAAAAAGAAAGAAGAATATAATCAAATCGTAGACTAATTTTCGAAACCAATTTTTTTATTATCAGATGTCGCTACATTGCGTCTATACGAAGCCATGTTAGAGTTGCTTCCTAAGACAGAAAAGATTTATTTCACATTCAGAGCGTTTGCGAAAGCCGTTCTGATGAGTACTATTGGGCCGAAATACGTATAAAGGGATGCGCAAGCTCCCTGTACGTGAAATCAAATCTTAACTGTCTTTTGCTTAAAACATGCTTAATTGAACTAAAAAGCGAAGAAGTAAAAATAACATTCTTAAAAAACAAATACAAACTTAAGAATGTGAAGACCGAAAAAATATGGATTACAGAGGATCTCACAAAAGGAGAGAGAGAGAAAATGAAAGCTTTAAGAGATAAAGCAAGAGAAATGAGGGAAAATGGAAAAATGGTCAAAATAGGATACAATAAAATCACAGTAGACGGCAAGGAATGGATATGGTGCTATAAAGAAGAAAAAGTAGTGGAAATGGTAAGTTCTAAAAACTACCAGAGCAACATAAAAAGAAACAAGGAGAGGTCAAGCAACGAATAGAGAAAGAAGAATTACAAAATAAACCGGAAAATGATGATAAATGTTTAGTTTTAAGTAGTAATAGGAATAGGATTAGAAATGTAAATGATAAGTATCCCATTAGAAATATGACTTGTGATAGGAATATGGGTATTAGGCATACTAACAGTAGTGATAATATTATAGTTAGGGGGAATATCAAAAATGGGCATACCATTAGTAATGAAGGTAGGGAAAAATTAAATATTAACATTAAAAATAAAAACGGTAATAAAATAAATAAAGCATTAGTAATGAAGGTAGGGAAAAATTAAATATTAACATTAAAAATAAAAACGGTAATAAAATAAATAACGGATATAATGTTAATACAAAAACCAGGGAGCATGAAATCAACGTTAACACCAATAATGGAGAAGAAGATTATAGTAATAAGGAAATACATCTTAACAAGACAAATCATATAGGAATAGCGACATGGAATGTGACATCTCTGATCGGCAAGGAAATAGAAGCTACGGAAGAAATGGAAAAAATGAAGAACAAATAATGGGAATAAGCGAGACAAAAAAGATAGGGAAAGGACACATCAATATCAATGAGAAATATAGTCTATATTATTCCGGAGTACCACAGGGTCACAGAGCAAAAGAAGGAGTCGGTATAATAGTGAATAAATGAATAGAATCAAGAATAACAAACTACGAAGCAGTATCATCTAGAATAATCACAGCCCAAATAGAACTAAAAGACAAGATAGGAATAATACAAATATACGGACCAATAGAAGGTAATGAAGAAGAGATAATGATAGAATTCTACAACTAACTCCAAAACACATTAGACAAATTAAGAGAGACAAGAGAAAAAATAATAATCTTAGACGATTAAAATTCAAGAATAGGTAAGGACATTACCAGGGGATTAGGATGCATTGGAGAATATGGGGAACAAACATTAAATAGAAATGAAATTAAAATGCTGGAATTCTGCCAAACAAATGACCTGATAATAGGAAACACATTCAGTGAACAAACCATTAACGACAAATATACATTTGTGGCTGAAGAGGGAAATGCGAAAAGCTTGATCGACTATATAGTCTATACGAGAAACCTAGAACAAAATATAAAAAAACATCTTAACGGAAAAGGAACCCGAACTGTCTACACAACACAGGATGGTCACTGCAAAACTGAAGGATGAAAAAATGGAGGAAGTGGAAAGACAAGAGTACAAGAAAGTAAATGTAAACAAATTAAAGATAAAAAGTGTGCGAGAATTTTACGCGGAGGAAACTAACAAAAGACTGAGACAAATAGAGTGCCAAAAAGAAACATGGACAATGAAAGAAAGATAGAATACATACAGTGAAGTATTAAAGACAACAGCAACTGAAGTGTGTGGAATCAAAAAATATAATAAACAGTTGAAAAGGACAAGATGGTGGAATAAAGAAGTGAAGACAGAAATAAAAAGAAGAAAATAGCATGAAAAAAATACATCGAAACGGGATTAGAAGAAGATAAAGAAGAATAGTATAGGCAGAGACCATTGGCATAAAAGACAGTCACACAAGCAAAAGCAAAAACATGGAAAGAATTTGGAGAAGAACTTCAGGAAGAATATATAACAAATAATAGAAACTTTTGGACGACAATACGACACATAAGGCAGGGAAAACGACAGGAAATAAACGCAGTAAGAGATACTTCAAATCAAATACAAATAAGCCCAGAACAAATAGCTAGGATATGGAAAGAATATTATGAGAAAAAATTTGATACCGAAGTGATAAAGGAAGGCAATATAATCAATGAAGGCGAAGAAAACACAGAGCCAGAGCAAATAAGTAGAGAAGAAGTAATAGAAGCATTATCAAATATAAAACAAGACAGGTGGAGATGATGAAATTGAACCGGAAATGATAAAATACATGGGAGAAGAAGGAATAAACTGGCTATGGAAAATATATAAAGAGGCGTGGGAAAAACATCCCTAAAGACTGGCAGAACAATATCATCGTGCCAATACACAAAAAAGGAGAACATGTAAACTGCGTCAACTATAGAGCAATATGTCTGTCATCGGTATGCTTTAAAATATATACGAAAATAATAGAGAAGAGACTGAAATAAGAAGTAGAAATGGTATTGGAAGAAGAACAAACGGCATTTAGACTGGGAAGACAGAAATAGAATAACAAGAAAAATTTATGAAGCAAAAAACTTCGGAAAAAGAAAAAGAGGCAGACCAAGAAAAAAATGGATACAGCAAGTAGTAGACAGTAGATAGTAACAGAGGCAGACCAAGAAAAAAATGGATACAGCAAGTAGTAGAGACGGGAAAACTTAAACAAAAATCACTTGAGGAATTAAAAATAATGACAGGAAACAGAAAATAATGGAAGAGGTGGGTAAATGGAAATTAAAATAGCTAGCCCAAATCCGACACCCTGATAGGGTAAAAGGAAGGGGAGAAAGAAAGAAAGAAAGTACTTTCGATGACTAAACTGAAAGGTACTGAGAGTATCGACCGTACAAATTTAGAGTAAGTGGGGATCTCGAATTAACACGCTGTTGCGATATGTCATTTTGACGGCACGTCACCAGTTAAGGGTTAATGAATGAGGAGGAGGAGGATATTTGTTGCCAATACTTTACCAAAGAAAATTATACAAATAAACAAGTGGATATCTGTGTTTTATTTTGTTGCTTTTGGGACTTTGCTTTGTTAATGTAATGGAAAACAGATATAATCATAAAATATTAAATAAAAACTTTCCTGTACCATACTAACTCTCTCTGTATCAGATATTATGTTATACATTTATATATAAAAATGTGTAAGTGTATACTATATTTTTGGACAGAGAGAATATATTTTTTGGCATAGAATAAGTTTTTATTTCTTATTTTATGACTATATTTACTTTTCATTAAAAGCATACTTTTTGAATTTTGGCGCCTAAAATTCAGAGAATATTTTTCGAATTTGTCGCCTAAAATTCAGAACCTACGTTTTGAATTTGCCGTCAAATGAAATTAGTTTCGGCCCGTCCGTATTTGGCACTAGAAACTCTCTCCCAAAACTTTCTATGGGAGTTACCTTACTAGTGGGGTATATACTCTGCTGCTTCCCTCTTCCATGCAACGATGGAACGCTTCCTTTTCCCAACGAAACCTGATGACACTCCAGAATCCTCAAGCACAAGTGACAGACTTCTATATATTAACGTGCAATGTAAATGTAGTTTGTATTTACGTGTTTTATCATTAAACTAATTATTAGAAAAATATTTATATGTGTAATTATTCACACATAAGTTTATCGACAAATATTTTTGAATATACTTGGTATCAATTACAAAATAGTTCAGATATGGTGTTAACAAAGTTCTTATAACATCCCTTGTCTAGCTCGTCTAGCAGATCAGTGTAATAAACAAGTAAGTAACCGACCTGAACTAGCAAGGAAATCATCTTTCTACAAAATTTTTAGCCTATAAAGCCGCATTACGCTAGAAAACATTCATTTAAACTATATTTGAAAATCATATACAATTGCTGTTTTCAAGTTGTATCTTAGTAAATACAAAGCCGAAAGCGTTTCTTATATTGACAGAAAGAAGTTCTCAGAAATAATTGCTAAACAAAACATTTCACATTTTCCGAATAAGAATGGCTATAAGGGCCAGTGTAACAGCTGTCGTAGCTACAGAAGTGGAAACATAACAAAAAACTCATGGCAAGCTCATCAGAAACGTAGACAGGACAGGACAGATGAAATGGAAAAAGACAAACATGAAGCTAAGTTAGGAAATTAATTCATTTTCCACAATATATTAGTAGTTTAGCTTTACAATTTTCTATTGAGGTCATATTTTCGAAATAAATCGAATTTTTTCGTATACCAGTTAATTCGAATGAAACATTTCATATACGAATCTGAATGTGTATTTTTGAACGTCCTTCGAAATGTTATACGTATAGGAGAAGAATTTGCACAGGCAACACTGCAAATTCGAACAACGAAAACTCAAAGAAAAAAAGAGCTATTCAAGCCTATCAACTACATTGTGAGGGGCTTTGTTAATCTGTATAATTTTTGAAATTGTTTATATGAATAATCCTTTTGAAGGGTTAAGAAAGGAAGGGTAATCTCTGCCTCTTTGTGCCGCTGATATTTACGCCTCTGCAAGGACATTAACTATATTTCTTGCTATTAAAAATTATTTAAACCGGTTTTTGAAAACAAAGTTCAATGCAAAAATATTGTATATAACAACGATTAAAAACTATCACCTGAAATCTTATCTGACGTATACGGGCCCAGTGACAACTGAAATGACAACAATTACTTTGATCGTATACTAGCATCGAAATTCGAATGGTTCAGACCCATTCGAGTCGATTTCGAGCAAATTTCTTCTGATTTCGTATGCGAAATATGCTAGAATGAATTCGAAAATACGACCCCTGGACATCGTCCCTGCTCTTCACGTTTTCCATGAACTGTTCATTCCCATCGAATTTTATGTCCGTAAATACTTTAGATGTTGATTTTCTAGATCAGGGGTCGGCAACCACACTACAGGAAAGAGCTACTAAAAAAATTCCAAGCACCAAAGATTGTTTTAAATAATTGTTTGAAAAACCTTTATTATAGACGTACACTTAAGAGAACAGGAAGTAAAAACTAAACATGGTGAAATATATATATATATATATATATATATATATATATATATATATATATATATATATACATACATATTAACATATTTATATATATATATATATATATATATATATATATATATATATACAGGGATTCTATAGTATTCACTGCCTTCCCTCGCTCAACCGTTTCCATCTCTCTCTGTTATTCCATTCTCCATCGTTTAGGCCTCTCTTACTCTTGGCATCGTCTACTTCGTTCCTCCAGGATTTTCGGGGTCTTCCTCTTTTCCTCCTTCCTATGGGGCTCCATTCGGTTATTCTCTTTATCCATCTGCTGTCACTAGTTCTTCTTACATGTCCATACCACTTTAGTCTTTTTTGTTCTATGTATGTTAGTATGTCTGTTTCTATTGATGTTCTTTGCTTTATTTCGTCATTACTTTTCCTATCCATTATTGTTACTCTGCAACATCTTCGCAGGCATTCCATCTCTGTTGCTACTATCTTACTGCTGTTTTTCTTGTTTATGATGCAATTTTCAGCCCCATATGTCATAATACTTCGCACTAATGTTTTATAAATCTGTGTTTTTGTCTTCATATTTAGGTGTATATCCCACCATACTGAGTTAAGTTGTCGGATTGCTGTTCTTGTTTGTCCTAATCTTTGTGTAATTTCTACCTCTGTTGTTGCCTTTTTCGTGATTATAAACCCTAAGTATTTGAATTTATCCTTTCCTTTGATTGTTACGTTGTCATCAATCTGTAGATCTTCTATGTCTTCTTCACTTGTAGATAGGTACTGTGTTTTCGCGAGGTTAATATCTAGGCCAGCCTTGGTAGCTCAGCTTTCGCTGAAATACTGTTCGATGGTTTGGGATAAGCTTTCTGCATCCAGGGGCATGTACGGATAAGATACAAACTGAGCAATAGCTTTAATTTTGTTGAAGTCACTAAATCGGGTATCGAATTCATGCCTCAGTCTGGTCAACATTTCTATATGCCCCTCTCCTGTGTAAGGTTGAACGTTTACTACTTCTTTTTCGATTACTTTTTTTATACAAGGAAAATGTTTTAAATTTCCTTCCAGTAGATTTTTTCCCATAGTTCAAGTTTCGCAATGAATGACTTTACTTCGGAAATCAGTTGAAGAATACGTTTTTCTTTACCACAAAGTGCTTGCTGATGCACGATGCAGTGGTATGATAAAAAATTTGGAAACGTGTTATCTTTGCGGCAAAGGGCAATGAATCCGTTATGCACTCCAGTAAATGCTGGGGCTCCGTCAGTTGTAATGCCAACCAGTTTCTGAAGTGGATTGTTTTCAGAGATAAAATAATCTCGAACGGAAGAAAATATGTATTCACCTCGAGTCCGCCCTTTAAAGGAATAATTTTAACAAGTTCTTCCTTACCAGTAAAATCATCGAATATCGTTCAGACAAATATGACTAGTTGGGACGTATCACTAATATCTGTGGACTCGTCAAATTGCAAGGAGAAGAAAATACATCGCTGTAAGTCCGTTTTCATCTGGGAAACAACATCTTCTGACATATTTTCCACTCGTCTAGTTACGGTTCGCGCTGAAAGCTGGAGGGAGTTTATAGCCGACATTATTTCGTATTTATTTTTAAAACCTTCAAATAGGCAGTTTGCAGCTTCTACAGAACATTCCTTGATGTACTCGCCATCTTCAAAGGGTTTCTTCTTTTTGGCAATAACTTGAGACACTTTGTAAGAAGCTAGAGTGGTGGCTTTAGTTTTATCGCTGACTTGTAATAATATAGAGTGCTGCCTAAGTAATTGATTTTTCAACTGTTTCACTTTCTCTTTTCGGATGCTACTATTGGCGGGATATTCCGTGTTTATTTTCGGATGAGTACTATTAAAATGTCTTTCGACGTTACTTGTTTTTCCAACTGCGATACTTGCGTGACACAATCTTCCCACTCTATATGAAAGTGATAAACTTTTGATTTCTTTGAAGGATTCATTTTTATAAATAATGGGTTCACGTCACGATTAAAACTATGTTCTAGCACTCGTGAAGGGACTAACAAATAATAATAGTAACTAAGCCGATAAGCACGTTTAGGCGACAACCGCCAGTGAAGACTAAGAATTGCGCACAGTGATGCCACATGAAGTCGAAGAGAAATCTTGAGATTGGAAGAAATAAATCGTAAGAAATCGTGAGACTTCGCTACAGTTGAATTTTGAAGGAAATGGGAGTTTTTAAATGATATATAATTATACAAAACTATTTTAAATACGTTATATTGTTATATATTAATTAGTATATAAGTACATATTTAAAAATTAGTGTAATAAAAAAGGGCCTATTTTAGGGAAACCACCAGTATCAGATATAATTTTAAGAAATTACCTACCTACCTATATACTGCAAGCTATGGATTTATCGATTCAATATTAGGCAATGATTATAAACATTCTTTATGGTTTAAACTTCAATGAAAATTATTAACCTATTTTACCCAAGAATATTAAGTATAATATATTATACATAAATCTAACTTTGTTTTCTGAGGATTTAACATTTTATCGGCACTTGTAGGATTTCAAAGTTATTGAAGATGAAATACAAGTCATTGTTATATAAAATTGCCGATTTGTTTCATATCTCAAACACACACTGAAATCATTTTGGTCTGTTGATCCTTTACTACAAAATTCCGGCTATAAACTTCAGTTGTTTATGGACCGATATTTACACTTTCAAAGCAATAAATAACCTTTTAAGCTTTGTTTATATTATTTTGTGTATATTATTTGGAGTCGTGCAAGCACTTTTAAGTAAAAATACAGTCGATTTATGAAAATTTCAAGGTGACAATCTAAGAGCACTTTAAAAACGCTGATTTTCTCGTATACATTTTATTAGGTAGGCATTATTCATCTTGAGATTTAGTAACAGCCTAAAAATTTTAAAAATCGTAAGATATAAGACGTCAATCGTGAGATCGTGAGATTTGTCTTAAATTCGTGATCTCACGATAAATCGTGAGGAGTGGCATCACTGATTGCGCAACTCTGGTAAAGATAAGTATTTTCAGCCCGGCACGTTTTAGCGATATCGAATCGAGACGGCCAGGGTCATCGGCCAGTGTTGCCAATGTCCGGATAATTATCCGATTTTCGGATAATTTCGTGGACTATCGGATAATTTTCGTATTGAACAATTTTTTGGATAATTTCGGATAATTCAAGTGTCTATCTATCTACTTTATATATGTTATATTTTTTATTTTATTCGATTCGCACGAGGAGCGACTCGAACTAAGGATAAGATCGACTGGCCGATCGCGATCGACGTGTTGCCGACCCCTGTTCTAGATCTTCCTACTATACTTTATACTTTTTATACTAAGAGTCAAGTTTAGATCGAGAACTCCTACAGATCGACGAAAATCTAATAGTCATATTTGACTTATTGACACGTTTTTAGAGAAGCCATGAATTTACTAATACCATATCAATCACAACAATCCTGTGAATATTGGCCAATATCACTTCTAAGCTCTAATTTTAGTAGAGTATTTTTCATCAAACCAGTAGTAGAGATCCAGGACTCCTATGAATGTATTATATACTTAAAGCTATTCTGCTATAGCTACATACTTATTATCGTTCTAGTCTACAAAAAGTATTTCTTCATTTACATAAAATCAAGAATTATATGATCGACGAGTTTCTTTACCAAGAGTTTTTTTGTCTTGTATAGGACATTTCGCTAATCTAATTTTCCGAAAGTCTCCTGTTGTTTGCAATTCACATTTTTGTACATGAAATAAAAAATCTCTGTCTAAAAAAATTATTAAAAAATAACCAGTGGTCTGCAGGCTCAGAAATGTAATCCAACATATTAAGTACTACTTTAATCCTATTAAAAATATTCACGATTATTTTTGTCGATTGTTTTACCACTATAAAAGTCAAAATTATAATAGCATGCACTATTTCCACAAAGAACCCAAAATTTGTAGCCGAATCGAATAAGCCTTCCATTTATAAATTGCAAAATAATATTCGTTAAAATATTAGTTACTCCGGCAAAAATTGTACAAATTGCACAAGACTTGCGCACAGATTCACATTCAACTGAATACTGAAATACTACATTTTGATAACGCTAAGTACCAGTGTCCTATTTATAGATCAGTAACATAAAACTTCTAATGAGGATTCAATAATTTATATTTTCGAGACTTACTCATAAATATAGTTTAGAATAAACGTTAATCAACAACAATCCTGTAACCGATAAAAAAGGGTTGATGTGAATCTCTTATTATTAAATAATGTGTAAATGTAAACCAAGTCAGCAAATTTGTCCGATGTTTATATTTTTTTATTGAAAGGATATTGAAAATATCCTTTCAATAAAAATTATAATTCAGTTTACTACAGCCTAAAATATCTACGGGAATTTTTTCTTTAAATTTAAACAAATTTTAAGGTTTGAAAAAAAAAATAAAATTTTCAGTGATCTATAAAAAGGACGCTTTAAGGACGATTTAATTTTATTTACATTATTGTATTTATAATGCAGCAATTTTGTTCCCAGAAGTTTATTTGTATAAAACAATATTTATTTGTAGTGCAAAGAATATGTATAAACACGAATTACCTACCGCAAATATTAGTTAGAACATATCTAACTATCTGTGTAACAAGTAAATACACTTCTCTGAATTATTTTTCATCTTTTATATGCAGAGATTAGATAAAATGTACATTAAGTCGTTCTTAATTTACCTGCTTGTGATACGTAATAGGAGTTAATTTTTTTTTTATTTCGAAAATATGTGTCTCGACAGCTAATGGTCATTGACACAGGTACCATTTACATTCATGTTTACATGGTTAATACTTTACATTGGGTACAAATTAGTTACAATACATTTTTTATAATACTTGTATTAAATTAAATTGTATAACTTTGTGCTTTTTAAAAAGTTTAATACATTTTCATAGTTGCTGCTGTTTGAGATAAGTATGTCTTTTAGGTTGTTACCAAGATTGTATTTTCTTCTGGCCGTTAGGTAGTGTTGACAGTCAAGAAGTACATGTGTTATGGAAGTTGTGGTGTTGCAGTATTGGCACAAAATCTGATTACTGGAATTCATTAGGTGTCCATGTGTAAGGCGTGTGTGCCCTATTCTCAATCTTCGAATGATAGATTTGTCCTTTCTTTTAATTGGTGCGAGCTGGTGGAAGAAAATGTTTGGTTGTAGAACGCTTAACTTGGTATTGCTTCTTTTCCAACGATCATTTCAACGGTCCATTATTTTATGTTTGAGTTTTCTTTTTAGATCTGATGATGTTTGAATTTATGTTGTTACGTTAAGAGAACATGCTTGTTTTGCTGCTTGATCGGCTTTTTCGTTACCTGGAATACCAACGTGTGATGGGACCCACAATATTGTTACTGTAATTTCCTTAGTTTGAAGACGATTAGATATACTCCGGATTTCTTGAACTATTGGATGGATAGAATGTACGTTCCTTATGGACTGCATGGAGGACAGAGAGTCCGTATAGATTGCTATAGTTTTATTATCGTTGAGTGGAGTTTTCACCGCTTGTAGTATTCCATATAGTTCAGCAGTATAAATACTGCAATTGCTGGAGAGTCGAAACAAGTTAACGGTGGTTGTAGTCGTTGTAATAGCACAACCAACACCTTCTTCAGTCTTAGATGCGTCTGAGTAAAGGATCTTATCGAAGTTGCATTGATGTAGTATTTCATAGAATCTTTGTTTGATAGTGGAAGGTGATATTTCATATAGATATAGATATATAGATATTTCAATAAGAGGTCGATATATTTTTAGTAATATTTCCTCATCGGCTCCCTAACTATAATGAGCTAGTGATTTAAGGAGATTCATTCTTTGATGGCAGCTACCCTTAAGCTCTCGAATGTGTGGTCTCCAGGAAAGTTTTTTATCGAAAATAATGCCGAGAAGCTTTATTGGTCTACTACTTGGAGAAAATTTCCTTTCAGAGTATTGATTGGAGATTGCGTGTTTTGTCTTGTTGCGTGTAGCGCAGTCGCAATTGTTGATTGCAAAGTACAAAATTGTCCATGGTGCATCGATTTGGTCTGAAGCCTGATTGAAATTGGTCGAGGATTTTATTTTGTTCAAGGTACCAAAGTAATCTTTTATTAACCATTTTTTCTAGAAGTTTACATAATATACAGGTGAGAGAGATTGGTCTGCATGAGTTTAGCGTGTTTAGGGATTGATCGCTTTTTTTGATAGGAATCGTTAGGGAATGGTTCCATAGTGATGGGAATTTTTGGGAAAACCAAATGTTATTGAACAGTTGGAGTACTTTCTCGTATATATTTTGGTGAAGGTTTTTTAAAAAGATAGAGGGAATATTGTCAGGGGCTGCAGCTGAACTTTTTGTCGAAAAAATGGCATCGTTTAGTTCTTGGAAACTGAAAGGTATATTAATGGAATGATTAGTATTGCAAGTTTTTTGAGTAGCATCAATTTCGTTATGTGGATTAGTAGGATTATTTGATTTATTGAGAAAGTATTGGGAAAGCATATCACTGATTTGTTGGTCATCTGTAATTATTTTGTCCTGAATGGTGAGAGCTGGATTTTGTATGATGTGTAATGTTTTATTCTCTTTATTTTTGACCATACTTGAGTCAGTGGGGTATCTTTGGTAATAGAGCTGGTAAAATGATTCCATGACTTTTGTTTACTTACTGTTTTTTATTATGCGTTTCGTTTTTGCTCTGAGCCTTTTGAAATCTATTGAGTCAGCTAGAGTGCGAGATTTTCGGAATCTGTCTAAAGCTCTTTTGCTTTCTTGAATTGCTGTTTTGCATGAGTCATTCCACCAGGGAACGTGTTTTTTATTGGGTTAATTTTGTATTTGCCGATACACTCCTCTGAGGACGAAACTATGGAATGGCTTAGTTGTTTTATGTCTTCGTCTATGTTATTTTGATATTTGAGTACATATGTGCGCACTTTTACAGTTAGTTTGAAGAGTTCCCAATTAGCATCTGAGATTTTCCATCTCGTTTTTGTATATTCCGATTTGACTGCATTGTTAGTAATGATAATGGGAAAATGATTGCTATCGAATAGGCTATCTAGAGTATGAGAAGTTAGTAATGGGTGTATTTTGGGATCACATAAGCCTTAGGTCTATTGACGAGGAGCTTCGTGACTGAATATGAGAGTATGTACTATTTCCTGTATTTAATAAGTTAATATCAGTATTATTAATGATATTTTCGATTATTTTACCTTTACCATATGTATTTTTGAAGCCTCACATAGTGTTGTGTGCATTAAAATCTCCAACCATAATAAATGGGCCAGAAATTTGAAATATTAGGTTTTCTAATTCAGTGCTTGTCAATGTATAATTAGTAGGAATATATATAAGCTTCATATTGTGATTTGTTCTGGACACCATGCTGTTATAGCAACAGCTTCTAATGCAGTGTTTAGGTGAAGTTTACGGTGAAAAATTTCAGTTGATACGAAAATTGATGTTCCTTCGCTAGCGCGTCGGTGTGTAGTTCTGATATGGTGTTAACTAACAAACTTTTTTAGATGAGGCTTGTGTTTTTCTGTAAAGTTTGTTTCTTGTAAACAAATAAAGTCAGGATTGGTTTCGGAAATAAGTTGTTATATGCATGCCAGGCGAGGATAGAATCCGTAGCAGTTCCATTGAATAATTATGAATTTGTTAATAAGAGGATTTTTGAGATGTCTGTGAGTTTTGAGATGTCTGTGTCAGAGATGTACTCATCATCAGTTGTTTCGCGTGAGAAGTCAAGATTGGGTAATTTTGTAGAATCACCTTTTTATAAGACGAGTTAGTCTATTTTTGGTTGATTTCTTATTAAGGTTGAGATAGATTTGGTATAACATAGAAATAAGTGATTTGATGTCTGGTGTGAATTTTAATGCTTCTGCGTATGGATCGCTACTCGCTACTACCGTAACAGTTTTCAAGAAAAGCAATTATGTTATCTGCTGGGATTATGAATATTTGTGGAGTTTCTTTATAAAGTTCGCATATGATTGTTTTGCCTTTTCGGATAGGGTTGAGTCACAATTTAAACGTTTCAGTTTTTTCTTGCTTTATGGTTTGGAAAACCCGGCATGGATATTAGTTTTTTAACTATGAGTAGATTCTTTTTTGTGGTCAGGGATAAGTATACAATAATAGTATACTAATAATATATAAGTATATAATAACCGAAGTAGTATAAGCTATATTGTCTGTAGAAACTTGGAAACAAAGAAAATATCTTATTTATGTAAAATTTGTAAATATTAAGGTTATGTGATATCATTAGCATAGCATTGAGCTTATGTTTGACAAGTCACAGAATTTGATTTGTCGAAAGGTATGGCGTGGTATGTAGGATGTATGTAGGATATATGTGTCTGATTGGTGAAAAGAAGAAAGAGAGATTAAAGTGAAGGAAGTCATGTTTCATTCGAGGAAAGGAATGTTACTGTGATTTGAACGTCGAAAGAAGTTTTTTTTCGTTCCATATCCTACAGTAAAAGTTAGCAGAGTTTTTGTCCAATGTCTAATAATTGTGAAAGGTGTTTTGTGTCTGTGGAACGAGCCCCAGGGATTGGTAGCAGTGGAAAACGAAAGTACATCCTGTAATAAACAAACAGGTGTATAGTATATTTGGTACTAGTCGATTAAGTGAAAATACTTTCGACTAGAAATAAATTGGATTCCTGTGAGATAGAAGTTTGGTCCAGGAGCTTTTGGAGAGACTGTTCGGGCGATGGTGTGTGCGAGAGACGTTGACAAGCAGAGGAGATAGCATGCCTATGTAGAGCAACTGAGAGTACGAGCAACTGAGATCACAGTCTGGTGATTTGCCCACCAAGAAAAGGAGCTAGTAGAGAATTCTTGGAAATAAAAGGTTAGTTTGCCATATAATCAACAAAGACTTTCAACCACGATCATAACTAGATCATAATTAATTCGGTTTTTGTTAATATTTTATCAGTGATTTCATTTCACAATAAATATACTCTTTTAATTCAAATATAAAAAAATTAAAAGAAGTAATATTTCTTAAAAGAAAATTTATTGAATTTAAACAAAAAAGAAAACACAGAGAAGAGATCTTTTAGTTAAATACCAGTCCAAACAATTATTCATAATGTGTATAGGAATTTTAATAAATTTGTAATTTTAATTATACTGATTAGCGCATATGATATATGATTTTGATTAATTGTAAAATTACCTGACTTGAATAATTTTTTTTATTCTTTTTTAATAAATTATTTAATAGTTTAGTATCACAAAATTTTTTGGTTCAATTTATTTTCCTATTGTCCATCCTTTCCCCAAAGGGAACTACTTAAAGAATACTTTGAAGCCACTTATTATAATAAACGATAAAAGGAGCCCTGATATCAAATATTAATTAAAATAAATTTATTTGTTTTTGCAAAATTAAGCCCAAGGCATTATAAATCAATTAAACATAGAAAAGATCCAAATTTGCAAATAATAATAATAATAATAATAATAACCTGTGGGAGTTTTTGTCAGTTATTCTATCAGGCGCGGCCCCCGCGAATGGGGGATGCTCTCTGGGTATTCTTAGAACCGATACCCAGAGGGTAGCAGGGATACCTGCCGTGGAACAAAAATTGACACCTGGCAGTAGGTATAAAATGCACACCCATGAAAATGGAGTTTAATAATTTATGTTTAGGGTCGCTGCCTGGGGATCGCCAGGGCACGTCTGGAGCCGGCGCTGGACGTGACAGCATGCGGGACGTCGGTGGCAGGGTGTTGAGGAGGCGGGCCCCTGTCATACAATCAGCTACATCCCAACAACAAGAAGAACCACAAATGAGCCAAACAACAACAAGAGCTCCACTCGCCGGAGGTGCTGCGCTGGAACATTAGCCGGCGCTCACTCAAGCGGGACGACCGAGGCAGCGCATGAAATGGACTGTGTCCATAAACGAAAATATTTTGCGCTTTTATTATAAGGTGACAAACCTCGGTCAAGAAACGATCGGCTATCGACAACAACTGTATGCCGAATTTTGCAGGGAGTATCCAGAAATCCAAGTATCTGAACAAAGAGTAGCAGACCAATACCGGGTAATTTTAAGAAACAATCTTATCCCAGAGACTAGACGCGACATTATCAGAAACGAAATTGAACGGGAGATCCATAACCAAGAGCAAGTTGCAGCCCAAGTCCCTAATGAGCAGATTCCTGAGCCTCTTATACAAGAAACTCAACCTAATAATACACAGCAGGACAATAACGAGTTGCACGATTGTCTGGTAAACGAGATGGCACGCGCTGTACGAGAGTTTAGTGGAACAAACGCACTTAGCAGACCACCGCTACCAAAAATAAACTCTTCTAAGAAACTAGGAGCTCTGTTACAAATTGTGAATACTGAAGTCCTACCCAATTATATCACAGAAGCCCACACATTAGAATATTTGCATACGCTGATTTACTGTGCAGCAACAGCAATTGCTAATGTTATGGGCATTAAGATCAGAACACGACGGGGTACCAACATCGGAAGGACTGGTAACAGAATAGCACCCTGGGAAAAACGACTGCTGGGGAAGATTGAATTACTGCGTAGGGACATTGGACAAATAACAGAATACATAAGAGGAGTAAGAAGTAGAAAAATCATCAAAAGAGCTGAAGAAATATTGTTTAACACTCTAAGACACTCACGACATGATCCAGAAAACAACACACCTCAACAATGCCTGGACACATTAAAACAAAAACTATCTGTTTACTCAGGCCGCCTGAGGAGATACAAGGTTAGTAACAACCGGAAATGTGACAATATACTTTTTGAGCAAGCAGAGAAGGCTTTCTATAGGAAACTCAATTCCACTGTAGAAAATGCAAATAATAAATCCTACCCAAGCCAAGAAGAAATTCATGAGTTTTGGGGAAACCAACTTTCGACGCCAGCTACTCATAACAACAATGCTGGTTGGATTGCAGAAACGACGAACAACTGTCAACGCTACAGTAATATTCCCTATGAACATTTCACCACTGAAGAAGTCTCGAACATTATCAAAGAGCTTCATAACTATAAATCTCCTGGACCAGACGGAGTTCAAAACTTCTGGCTTAAAAGTTTTGGAGTGATCATGAGCTTTTAACAGTATTTATTAATAATATTATTTCTAACTCACAGGAAATACCATAATTTCTTACTCAGGGAACCACTTATCTAATACCGAAGGATCAAAATAACACCCAAGATCCAGCCAAGTACCGCCCAATTACTTGTCTTCCAACTTTGTACAAATTGGTCACATCCTGTGTGGCCCGGCGTATCTACCAACACTGTGCTCTAAACAATATCATAGAGCCTCAACAGAAAGGATGCGCTAAGGGCTCCATGGGCAGCAAAGAACAACTTATTATCGACAAAAAAAGAAACCTTTTTACTGCCTTCATTGACTACAAGAAGGCTTTTGATTCAGTGCCGCATGAATGGCTTATAGATATATTGAAAATATATAAAGTCGATGATAATCTCGTGACCTTTTTGAAGCATATAATGGCAGAGTGGAAGACTAAAATTCACCTTCAAATACCTAGTGAAATTAATATCGAAACTGAAGATATCCCTATTAACCGGGGCCTTTTCCAGGGGGACTCGTTGAGTCCACTTTGGTTCTGCCTAGCGATGAACCCACTATCTCAGCTGCTAAACTCTACTGATTCAGGATTTAGCATCAAAAATAACAACACTGTTGTAGCGAAGCTTAATCATCTGTTGTATATGGATGATTTAAAATTAATGGCTTCCACTCGAAACCACCTAGATGAGATGCTAAAAACTGTAGAAAATTTCTCAAATGATATCAATATGCATTTTGGACTAGACAAGTGCCGTATACTAAATATAGTCAGAGGGAAGGTTCAGCCCGGAGGTTTTGATATGCAAGATGGCCAAAACATCGAGGCAATGGGTGAAAATGATATGTACAAATATCTCGGAGTAAAACAAGCGCGGAAAATTGACCATAAACAAATGAAAACTGAACTAACTTCGGAGTTCGTGCGAAGAGTAAGACAACTAAATCGGTCATATTTTAATAGTAGAAATTTGTTTAAGGCATTAAATACGCACGCCTGTTCCGCGTTGAGCTATTCATTTGGTATTATAAAGTGGTCAAAAACGGATATAGAGAGTATTCAGCGGAAAGTAAGAACACTTCTCACAAAGGCGCAAAAACATCATCCACGCAGTGCAGTAGAGAGAACAACATTACCGCGGTATCAAGGGGGAAGGGGACTTATGGATATAGATGAGCAATTGGATAAACAAATTACTAATTTAAGAACTTATTTTCAGGTACAGGCTGAGACATCTACTTTACATCGAGCAATTTGCGCAGTAGATGATACGACGCCGCTTAAACTGAGGGAACAAGAAATGCGCATAAACCACCTGACTCAGCAAGAAAAAATGCGCACCTGGATGAGTAAACCTCTGCATGGGCGAAATCTCAATGAGATCAGCCAAGAATATGTCGACAATACAGCGTCGAATTATTGGTTGACATCAGGAAAGATGTTTCCCGAGACTGAGGGTTTCCTACTTGCCATCCAGGATCAGGTTATTCCAACTAAAAATTACCTGAAATATATTGTTAAAGATCCTCAAGTCCAAAATGACAAATTCCGATATGGATGCCAAGCCTAAGAAACCATCCAACATCTTACGGGTGGCTGCCAGGCATTTGTCGGTACTGGTTATAAAGAACGCCATGACTCAGTAGGAAAGATTATCCACCAAGAACTAGCTGACAAACTGGGACTTCTCCAAACCAACCATCTTCCTTATTATCAATACGTCCCTGATAGAATGCTTGAAAATGACAACTACAAGCTATACTGGGACCGCACTGTGCTGACAGACCAACCAGTGGCCCATAATAGACCGAATCTTATACTAGTTAATAAACTTACCAGGCAAACAACACTTATTGATGTGGCGATACCTAACACCAATAATTTGCGTGTTAAATACAACGAAAAGATCGCCAAGTATAGAGATCTAGAAATACAAATCAGGAGACAATGGAGAATGGAAAGTACCCAGACAGTACCTATTATTCTATCTACTACTGGTGTTATTCCCAAGAAACTCCTAGCGAACATCAAACAGCTGGGTCTAAATGAACATCTTTATAAGGTCATGCAGAAAGCTGTACTCCTCGCGACGTCCAGATGTGTACGAAAATTTTTGGGAGATACTCCAGCAAACCAAGTCACCTAGGGCTCGATAACACGGAAAGAGTCCCACCAGAGCTCAATCCTTTTAATACCGTAGGTATCTGGGATGAGTGAATTTTCCCCTTAGAGGGAGTGTGAGCCGTATGGCTAAATCTGGATAATAATAACTATCTACTACTGGTGTTATTCCCAAAAACCTCCTAGCGAACATAAAACAGCTGGGTCTAAATGAACATCTTTATAAGGCCATGTAGAAAGCTGTACTCCTCGTTACGTCCAGATGTGTACGAAAATTTTTGGGACATACTCCAGCAAACTAAGTCACCTAGGGCTCGATAACACGGAGAGAGTCCCACCAGAGCTCAATCCTTTTGATACCGTAGGTATCTGGGTTGAGTAAATTTTTCCCTTACAGGGAGTGTGAGCCGTATGGCTAAATCTGGGTTATTAATAGTTTAAGAGGACGAGGACTTATGGATATAAGTGAGCAACTAGAAAAACAAATTACTAATTTAAGAACTTATTTTCACGAGCAGGCTGAGACATATATTCTACATCGCATAATTTGTGCAGTAGATGATATAACACCGATCAAACTGAGGGAACCAGAAATGCGCATAAACCATCTTAATAAGGACGAAAAAATCCGCAACTGAATAGGTAAACCTCTGCACGGGCACCATCCCAATGAAGTCAGTCAAGATAATGTCGACAATATAGCGTCGAACTATTTGTTGACATCAGGAAAGATGTTCCCTGAAACAAAAGGTTCATTACTCGCCATTCAGGATCAGGTTAAACCAACCAAAAATTATCTGAAATATATTGTCAATGACCCTCAGGTCCAAAATGACAAATGCCGATATGGATTTTAAGCTCAATAAACCATCCAACATCTTACCGCGGACTGCCAGGCATTTGCTGCAACTGAATATAAGGAAAGACACGACTCAGTAGGAAAGATCCTTCATGAAGAGATAGCCATCAAACTGGGATTTCTCCAAACAAACCATCTCCCATATTATCAATACGTCCTGAAAGTATACTTGAGAATGACTCAAGTACAAGTACTGAACTACAAGCTATACTGGGGACCGCACTGTGCTCACAGACGAAACAGTGGCACATAATAGACCAGATCTATCTATACCTAACAGCGTAACAGCAATAATTTGCGCGTTAAATACAAGGAAAAAATCGCCAAGTATAGAGGTCTTTATAAGGCCATGCAGAAAGCTGTACTCCTCGTTACGTCCAGATGTGTACCAAAATTTTTGGGACATACTCCAGCAAACTAAGTCACCTAGGGCTCGATAACACGGAGAGAGTCCCACCAGAGCTCAATCCCTTTGACACCCAAGGTATCTGGGATGAGTGACTAGAGGGAGTGTGAGCCGTTTGGCTAAATCTGGATATACATGGATATACATTACGATTTTTGTTTGGCTACATGGATATATTATATATATATATATATATATATATATATATATATATATACAGTAGACTCCCTTTATAACGAGAACTGAAATGACAGACTAATTACCTCGTTATAAGCCGATCTCGTTATAACAGACAACAATAATACTATGCATACATATGAATATGTAGTTTTCTAAAACATTAACTTCCTATAGTGAAGCCATTCGGAGCAATAAAAGATGCTAATAAATATTGTTCGAGTGGCGTTTTTGAAAAAAAGTTGTTTACTTTTATTGTCAATGAAATACATTAAAAGAAAAAAGAGTTGTTTATTTTTATTGTCAATGATATACGTTAAAACAAAAAATCTGTACCTACTTACATTTTTTTCCAACTGCATAATGTATACAGCGTATTTTAAAGGATAATAATATAACCTATTGCTTCTACAATTGGAAGAAGTCTGTCATTTTTGACTGCTTAAATTGTCCAGTATCATTCTATCTATCATATTTTCTAAAGATGTGAAACAGTTGTATTTATTGTAAAGAAGTTTATTGCGAGCGGCAGTTAAGTTTATTGCTGGGCAGTTAAAAAGGGTATTTATTTATAACCACGTCGGGTCAAGAGCGTAAAAAACACGTTTTTCGATCTTATTTTCTCTCGTTATAACCAAATTTGCTTCGCTATAGAGGGTTATAATTCAATAGAAATGTCACGGTACATCTAATGTGCCTCGTTATAAGCGAAACCTCGTAATAACCGTGTTCGTTATAGAGGGAGTATACTGTATATATATATATATATATATATATATATATATATATATATATATATAATATAAATTTAGTATTTCTTAAGTTGGGTTTAGGTTCAATATTTTATTGAACCTAAACCCAAGAAATACTAAATGTATATTAAATATAGTACGGTTCAAGAAACTCAAATATATACATATATATATATATATATATATATATATATATATATATATATATATATATATATATATATATATATATATATATATATATATATAATTTTTTTTATTTTAGTTTGATGGCCTTGGCCGAGCCAATTAGCCAGACAAATTTAAAGACAAACAATTTTTTACAATCAGAGGAATAAACATACAATCATCCGTACAATTTAACGTACAATTTTTAATAAATTATTATTATTATTATTTATTTATTTTTTCGTGCGCTTAAGACATAACCGAATTCAATTCCTCTTTATTTTTTAATTCTTTAATATTTTTTTTTAATTTTTTGTATATATATATATTTTTTTATTTTTGTTTAATTATTATTTTTATTTATATATATATTTTTTATTTTTTTTTATTTTGTATTTTTTTTTCTGCTATAATTTAATACAATATTTACTTAAATGTAAGGGTTAGTTTTAAAGCTACAATTTATATTTACAGTTTTTGATATGTTCGTAGATCGTTTTTAATATATTGATATCTCTAGAGAAAATCAAATTGTTCAGGTAGACGGGAAGTGGAATTTTTAATATAATAAGATTATTATATAATTTGTTTATGTTTACTGATTCGTGGGAACATTCAAGGAAAATATGTAATAGGTTACCTTCTTTTCCACACTTGCAATTAGGTGACTCCGTGATACCCAACTTGTACATATGAAGGGGGGTAAGAGCATGATTAGATCTTAATCTGTTTATAACCCTTATGAAATTGCGATTTGATAGAGTATGAAACCATCTTTTTATGGGTATGTCAGGCTGCATTTGTTTGTAATTATTTTCAGTTCTCGTGTTTCGATAATATGTTTGCCATTTTTCTTTTTGATGCCGTTTACTAATTATATCAATGTCTGAAAAGGGGAGTAAGTTCAAGGGAGCTTCTCCGCCTATCTCTAGGGCAGATTTGGCTAGGCTATCTGCTATTTCATTGCCCTTAATGCCCGCGTGTCCCTTTATCCATGATATAATAATGTTTTGTCCTAAATTTGTAATTTTATTGTAAATAGTCATAATTTCTAGTTCTACATGATTTAGTTGTTTGGACCTATGTACGTTTGTTAGTCTGTCGACGACACTCTTACTGTCTGTAAATATTATGCAGCTGTAGGGTTCGTTACCATGTATATGCCTTAATGCAAGAAGAATCGCTGTCATTTCAGCAGTGTATATCGAGGATTCAGCGGCAATTTCAATAATTTTTTAAATCCACTTTGAATATTAACTAATGCACATCCTACTTTGTTTTGTACTTTAGATCTGTCTGTATAGTAAAACTGATAATTTGGCCATTTATGCCGTATAAATCATTGAAAAGCGACTGGATCTAAATTACTGTCCATAAAAAAGGTATTAATATGTTTTGAAAAAAGCTCTTCTAATACATGGGAATACATAGGTGAAACTTGATTTTCATACGTATAGAAAGTATGTCGGTATTGACATATCCTCAAGTAACTATTTACCAGAAGAGAACATTTTTTCTTTCCCAATATTTATGAGTTAGATCTAAAATTGATAAAATATGAATATCCTGTAAAGAGTTATTATTTTTCCCTATGGCTCTAGTAATGACTTTATCACTTAAAAACTCCCGTCGAAATTTCAGAGGTGGTTCTATCGCCTCAACTTCCATTATATTAACGGGTGTAGAATTCAAATATCCAAGACAAAGCCGAAGGCATTTATTTTTTTTTGTATTTCTAATTTATTTAAATGTGTGTTTGCGGCAGTTCCATACAAATGACAACTGTAATCGAAAATGGGACGAATCATAGTACGGTAAAATAAAAGTACTACATTTGGATCAGCGCCCCAGTTAGTTCTACAAAAGGATCTTAGAATATTCATTGCATTTTCAGACTTTTGTATGACTTGATAAATTTGATCCCTCCATAGAAGTTTTCTGTCTAAATAAGTACCGAGATATTTTATACAATTTTTAATAGGGAATTGAATTTGACCTACTTCCAGATGACCTTGTGGAATTTGATGTTTTCTAGAGAAAATACAAATTTCTGTTTTAGATTCTGATATTTCTAAACCAATATTTTCATAGTGATTAAGAACAGCTTTAATTGATAGATCAAAATTATTTTTACATATGTCCAATGATTTGTGGGCTGTGTAAACTACTACATCATCAGCATATTGAATAATTTTTGTTGTGCTATTAATACAATTTTCTAAATCCATATTATATAAAATAAATAGTATTGGGCTTAATATGCTACCCTGTGGAAGTCCTATATACGTGGCGGAGAGATGGAATGGTTGATTTTAAAAAAAAAGTTGATCTATTAATGTACAGTGTCCTCAAAATGGTGATGGGGAACCCAATGTCTAATAGCCTTTTATGCATAATGTCCAAGTTAACGGTATCGAATGCAGAGGAGACATCAAGAAAAGCAGCCATAGTATACATATTATCAGTAAAGTTTATTAGTATGGATGAGACTAAGGCAGTTATGGCATCTTGAGTTGATTTTGATTATCGAAATCCATACTGAGATTTTGGGAGAATATGTTCTTGCTCTAACCAATGTTCAATTCTATTTTTTATTAATCTTTTTAACGTCTTTAGGAAGCAAGAGGCTAAGCATATTGGTCTATATGATCTATTGCAATTTTCTGGCTTCTCAGGTTTTTTATAGGTATTAAAATATATTCCTTCCAGCTATCTGGAATTTGTGACGTATCATTCCAAATGTCATTAAAAATATTTAATAATGATATTTTATAGTGGTAAGGAATATGGTATATCATGGAATATGAAATATTGTCTTTACCTGGAGCACTGCTATTTTGTTGACTAAGTACTCGCTCTAACTCCCACATTTTAAATGGTTCTTCTAAGCCAAACCTATCTCTTGACACTGTTTCGCTGTATTCTGGAAAATGTTGTGAAGGTACCCACTGTGGAGATATTTTCATATGAAATGCATCTAGCCAGCTGGATTCTGGATCTATTGGAATCTTGTTGGACTGTTTGCGGTTTTTAAAAGCGTTTACTTTCTTCCATACTTCACTAATTTGTGTTTTTGAATTTAGGCTTTCACAGTATTCTACCCAATTCTGTTTTTTCTTTTGTTTGAAGAGTTTTTTTGCGACAGCGTTAAGTCTCTTAAATTCAACTAAATTATTTCTTGTAGGATCTTGTTTATATTTTCCATATGCAATTTTTCGGTTATCAGCGGCGGTTTTGCAACTTTCACACCACCATTGGTTCGAAATTCGTCTCTTATGTATTCCGTTAGATGAAAACTTTGGTATTGCTAAATTGGCTGCTTTATTAATGTTTGCTATTAGAGTTTGATAGTTTCCAGGAGAATTTTCAGCTTCTAGTACAGATGTGTATAATTTCCAATCGGCCTTGTTAAGATTCCAGATCTTCTGACAGTTTTGAGTTGGAAATGAAGTTATATGATCTGTCTCCATGTTAATGATAATCGGAAGATGATTGGATCCATGAGGGTCTTGTAGGACTCTCCAAGTAAAAAATTTTGAAATATCTTGTGTACAAAAGGTTAAGTCAATAGCGGATGGACTCTTACTAGTTGCTAACGTGGGCGATCCATCATTCAGACATATCAAATTACAATGATCAATACATTCTAAAAGTTTTTTACCATAGCTGTCTTCAATTTCACAGCCCCATGCGATACTGTGGGAGTTAAAATCCCCACCAATAATAAACGGTTTAGGTATGTCTTTAAAAAATTCCAACCATTGACTTTTAGATATCTTGGTCTTTGGTTCAATGTAAACTGACACAATATTGATGGGATTTTTACCTCGGAAAATTTTAACTGAAATACATTTATGAGTGAAAGGATATCTATTTTTAAGATTTATTTCTTCGCATCTTAAGTTTGATTTTAATAAAATGGCAGTTCCACCATATCCGTCTGCCTGAACTGATCTAAAGCAAGTTTGGTTTGAAGTTGTAGGGGAAGAAAACATATAATTAGTAAAATTGTTATTATAGGATTTGGGTTGTAAATTGTGGGACTGTGAGTACTGAGGTTGAGAGGAATGATACTGTATTGTACTAGAAGGGGTAGGTCCAGATTGAAGCCGTTGGGAATAATTTTTCGAGGATATTTGACCACTTTCCATGGCAGAGGTATTATGAGCGACTATGTTTGCGTACGTATTTCTTGGGACCTGTTTATTTGCATCAAAGAAATTAATATTGCAAGAGCTCATGGTTTCCTTTACAATTATTTGTCTTTTAAATTCTGGGCAAGCAGACAAATTACTAGTAAGATGATTTCCTTGACAGTTAAAGCAGCGTGGTATGTAATCTAAATTATTACAATCTTGTGTGGTATGGGAGTCCTGACATTTGCTACATCTTGGTTTATTTCGGCACTGACCTTCCAGGTGACCAAAACGGAGGCAGTTATAACATAATAATACTTTCTGGTTATACGGCTCTACTTCCTTAATAACTTTATTAATCGAAATATATTTTGGTAATATTTGTGATTTGAAAATAACAATGCAAGACTTTGTGGGTACGTAGATGGGTACATGGGTACATAGATGTTTAGATACTTCAAAAGTGCAATGTTGATCAAATTGTCTTATTTTATCTTTTATGTACGCCTCTGAAAAATCTTTTTCTATATCTCTAATAACACCTTATCTATGAAGAATGAATTTTGGGATATACAATACAAAGTTATTTTTAACAAAAATGTGTTCGTTTTTATTATTTATTAGAAAATTTGCTGATTTCTAATCCTTTAACTTGATTCTAATCCTATTCCGACCTATAGAATCAATACTAATAATTTTATTGTCTATCTCCGGAAAGTTAGAAAGAATTATATCTCCGATTTTAAGTGCATTTAATTTACCTTTAAATTCGACCGAATTATTCTCAACATAAATATGATACGGACCTAAATCAGTACTTACATACAAAAACTCTTTTCTTTCTTTCGATGTGTTATCGATGCTCATTGTTGTTGTTTGTATATCATTTTTTGACGAAGTTGGATTTATTAATAAATTATTTATATTACTTACTGGATGATCTTGGTTGGGGATGCTATTCTAATTAAGAGGTGTCAGCTCTGCACCTGGGGAGATATCCATACTTACACATTCACAAAAAACTATATTTTTTTGACGTATATCTGGGGGCGCTGGGTCGTATGGGGGTTTCCCCCCGACTAACTGGTCCATTTAATTGTTCGTAACTCAGTATCTAATTTTATTTTTACACCAAATTTGAAGAATTATAAAACCCAATTTTTAAACGAATACAGTTTAGAATGACGGTATTAGATTTTTGTTTTGATACAGTGCAGCAACAACCGCTGATACGTATTTCGACCTTCTTATGTCTCTTCAGAACGGTATAGTCACTGCTCTGAACCAAAACAAAAATCTCTCCCGTCCTAGACAATAGTTATTAAAATAACTATATACGGACGTAACTACGCCATCTAAAAACAAAAAGAGAAATCAAACGATTTCTACTTAGCGAAACCGAATTCAAATCTTAACCACTGTGTTTCCTAAAATTTGCGAAACAAACAGCTGGATAAATTACTCGGCAAGGGAATCTAAAATTGCATTCCACAAGCCGTTCATCCTGGTCAAAATTCGTAGTGAATTCAGTTTCTGGTACTTCAAACGAAGTAAATAACAAACCAGAATGACGGTATTCGATTTTTGTTTTGATACAGTGCAGCAACAACCGCTGATACGTATTTCGACCTTCTTAGGTCTCTTCAGAACGGTATAGTCACTGCTCTGAACCAAAACAAAAATCTCTCCCGTCCTAGACAATAGTTATTAAAATAACTATATACGGACGTAACTACACCATCTAAAAACAAAAAGAGAAATCAAACGATTTCTACTTAGCGAAACCGAATTCAAATCTTAAATACTGTGTTTCCTAAAATTTTCGAAACAATCAGCTGGATAAATTCTCTAGGACGAGAGAGATTTTTGTTTTGGTTCAGAGAAGTGACTATACCGTTCTGAAGAGACCTAAGAAGGTCGAAATACGTATCAGCGGTTGTTGCTGCGCTGTATCAAAACAAAAATCTAATACCGTCATTCTGGTTTGTTATTTACTTCGTTTGAAGTACCAGAAACTGATTTCACTACGAATTTTGACCAGGATGAACGGCTTGTGGAATGCAATTTTAGATTCCCTTGCCGAGTAATTTATCCAGCTGTTTGTTTCGCAAATTTTAGGAAACACAGTGGTTAAGATTTGAATGCGGTTTCGCTAAGTAGAAATCGTTTGATTTCTCTTTTTGAATACAGTTTAATTTCGTTTCGCTTTGACGATAGGCACGTCCGATTCGTAGGTGAACTAGAACACGACTCATATATATATATATATATATATATATATATATATATGTATATATATATATATATATATATATACATCCCGCTATCCTTTTAAACACTTTTCACGTTGCAGTAATTTAGCATCACCAAGAATTGCTATCACTTTCTATTTATAAATTGTGTATGTTCGTTTAGTGCACCTTTGTAGGCTTGGCACTGTTGTCGGTTTTTCAATATTCCGATTTTTTTTATATATTTAATTTTTTACGTCATACCTACGTTTTAACATCGAGCGGTAAAATCACTGTATTTGGCATCATTTAAGAGCCAATAGATGTTGCCGGTATTAATCATTAAAATAATATTTTAGATACCTAAATATCGATCGCTTTGGGTTCAAGTTCAAAGAACGACATTGAAACTACCTGCTCACAAGTTGCAGTCTCAACGGGTTTTTTCTTGGTTTAGATGTTATATTTATTCAACCTAGATATTTTTGCCCAGAGAATCGTGTAGGGGAATATTTTACATAAATTTCAATTTACAACCTGTTTAGTCGAAGCTATCGATGAATAGTTTGAGATAAATATTATGGTTTTATGGGATTAAGGCCTTAATTATTGGTTGTGATCCTGTTAATGTTTGAAATTTTTGATTTCCATTCCTGAAATCGTTCTCAAAAAACGTTTTTTTGTACAAAATGTGTATACACATGTTTACATAATTTGTACAATAAACAAAGTTATTGTAAAATAATAGTGGAAATCAAAACGTTAAATATTAGTTAATTAAAAATGTAATTTTCATCTCAATAACGACCAATAATTGTGGCTTAATCACATAAAAAAATAATATCGGATACCTCGCTAAATAGTTTAAAAAAATCTTATACAGAAATTTAAATTCTAAATAGTATGAGAGGTAGCTGACGAAAAATTCGTAAAGACGTACACTTGATTTTGCTTTGTTTTTTTAAACAATCTTAAAAGGCAAAAAAAAAAATTTTTTGCTTATAAAACGTTTTGTATACATTCTAAAGAAAAATAATTCAAATAAAAGTTGTAGACCATAAAAAGTTTTTTATGTAGAGAAATACCAAATTTAAATACATAAATAATTGATATAATTTCAAAAAACCGTAAACTTTAAGATATTATGTTTGTAGTAATTTATAAATGTTAATAACTTTGTTTTTTGCCTAACGACAGGTAATATAGCTACTTGAAATTATGGCAATTGATCAGTTATTAAAGTGTGCTAAATATCAAGCAGATCAAAAAATATTTTACAATTTATTCAATTTGTTTATGACAGAAACCGATTATTTAAACAACCGTACTTGTCCAAACAGTATGACTCTACAAGTATTTTGTAACTTGCAATCGATTCTTTGCGCTTTCAGTTTTAGGGTATATTAAAAAAACTTAAACATATTATTAAATTTTTTATTAAAAACAGTTTGAATAGGGGACTTTTTAGTTTTTAGACCACTTCACGTTTTTTCAGTTTCTTTGACAAGTGAGGATTGTCTATTCGCTTATTTCTTAATATGGGCTATGAGCAATTATCTAGTCAAGTCAACACTATTATAGAAGTTACCCATACTTTTCCTGTACTCATTCAGACGGTTCATCTTAATTGTCCCCATATGGAACATAAGTCCGAGAAAAGTCTTAAATTCTGTTTGTGTTGTCTCTTTCCAAAACGCAATCCTCGATTTTTCTGAACGACTTTGTGCAAATATTTCGTCAGAGTCAATCAGAGTCACTTCCATCATTCATTTAATCTACATCGTCCTCGACAGATGCTTCTAACAATGATTGTAATTCAGCAGTGGTCAATCTACGTTTATGTTCACATCTAGCTTTTTTAGATGTCGAAGGCATATTATTTACATCCATCTTTTTATAAATACTATAACTCACTTTTACGGAGGTAATTAACAATAAAAACGTTCTACTAGAAACTAATAACTTACGACTTCCAATACTATAGGCCACTTGAGGCACAATACGTTTTTACTCAATAATAGTTCCTGTATAAGAAAAATTATTTTTTAATGTGCTTCAATGAAGCACACTAGACATATTGCAGTATTGCCATCACATTCTTCACAGTATGTTTTAACTTTCTACTAGTCATGCTTCTTCTTAAAAGTTTGTAACATCTTGTACACTTTCTTCTCTTTGTATTATCTACATCGCTTTGCCTGAGATGGTATCTTTGGGTGTAACTAGGGTTACAACATTTCTTTAATTGCAAATGCTTTCGCGAACTCCAGTCTGAACATAAGGATAGGTTGTCGCTTTTTTTACGTTTTCTATTATTTAGCAACTTAGCATTGACTACTACGGTATTAAATGCGGCATTAAATATTAATTCCACTGCCACTTTCCGGTACCACTTCAGAATTTTGCGTATTGGGCTTTGGTAAGAAGCCACTTGATCACTAAAATCAACACTCTTTTTCACCAAGTTATAATCGAGAATAGTTTGTGGTTTTAGTACTTGTGTATAATTTTTCTTTTCATTTGATTAAACCAAGATACAACTATTATGTTTAAATGTTGTAAGGATTAAAGCTGGTCTTTTGTCGACCCATTTTATCACTTGTAAAATCAATTATGGGGTTAAGTTTCATCGTGAGTAGCTGGTTGCAACTTTTTTAATCGAGATTTTGGTTTTACATGTTTTTATAGTAAAACATCTGCACATGAATAATTCGTTTCTTGAACAATAATTTCAATTCAACGACCAATATTCTAAAATAAGGTGTTATTACGTCGTCCGGAATATTATAAACTGGTTATCTTTCACAAAGCATTGGAAATATGGTTTACATTCTATATTTAGAAAAATCTGTTACTGCAACTCTTGTTCGACTAAACTAAACTAAATTAATACACAAAACAAATTAATCTATTTTTTTTATAGAAATGCAGATTCCTGTTGGATTTTTATCAGTGAGGCATGAGTCACTGGTGTCTCGTATATCCGGACCTCTTATCGCATTACAAACATAATTCTCAATTAGCAGTGCGGTACAAAATACATTTAGGTCGTATAATCTTAAAGCCGTAATAAGACCATAAGACCGTATGTTATAAATAAATATATTCCTATAAGAATTATCTTGAAAGATGAAAAAATACAATAAAAAAGTGCAATATTAAGTGTTATTTAAAAAATAATAAGTCATTCACGGGCGTACAGTTAAAAACAAAAGTTTTTAGTGTTCTATTGCTTGATTATTATTATCTGGTATTCTGAAAATGTTGACATTTTTTCCTGGTCTGATCTTCCTCAACTAACGTCATCTTTCTTATTTGGTGGGTTGTATTGTTCAGGTCTCTTTAAGTGTTTTTGTTGCTACCCATAGTGAATGATTTTCTTTAGACAATGTACTAATGTAGTGTTCAAATGTGGAATTGCGTGCATCATGTAGCGCTGATCTTAATTGTCTGATTATCTATCTCTTGCTCTTCATTTTTCGACTATTAGTTGTATAATATAATTCTGAGTGTTATTTGTGTTTTCTTGATTTGGAATTGTTAATCGTGTAGCTCCATATGAAATAGTAGAAGATAAAAACGACAGCATATTCATCGATAAAAAAAGGAAACGCGATAAAGATATCTGAAACAACTGTTTTATGTTTTACCAAAACAGATGAACAGAGCACTATAAAGAGGAAGTAGAATTAGCTATGAAACAGCTTGAATGGGGAAAAGAAGTAAGCTTAGACCAAATACCAGCAGGAATTATTCAACTGAGGAAAAAAATTAAATGGATATTTTACGCTAATATTTCACGTTCTGCGACGCATTCCACGTTTGACACACTGTCTTGTTTAGTTTTCTGTCATTCTATTTGTTAAATCCTATCTCATTCTCATCACAGCGTCAAGGAGCAGTAAATGTGTGCACTAAACGGGAGGCATATGTCTAACAGTGAACGTTGGAGATTTTTCGAGTTTATCATATCTTCTTCTTTAAGTGTCTCTCCTATCGGAGATTGGATATCATTAGGGCGATTCTAATTTTATTTACTGCTGTTTTGAATAATTCGTTAGTGGTACAGCCAAACCACTCTCTTAAATTTCTCATCCAGGACATTCTTATACGGCCTGGATTTCTGCGTCCTTGGATTTTTCCTTGCATTATATTTTGTAGGAATGTGTACTTTTGTCCTCTCATCAGGTGGCCAAATTATTCAAGTTTTCTCTTTTTTATATTCAGGATAACTTTTGGATCGTTATTTATTCTGCGTATTACCTCTTCATTTGTAATTTTATCCACCCAACTTATTTTTAGTATACGGCGGTAGCACCACATCTCAAAGCTTTCAAGATTTTTAACATTCTTCTGTTTAAGAGCCCATGCCTCAACAACCGTAAAGCAAAGTACTGAATACATACTAAGTAGTTAACTAAAAGTGGACGTATGCAAAGATATGCATGACCTAAGTAATCGTATGGTATTCGCTAATAATCCTGTCACGTAATATGTCACACACTTCTGTGCGTTAATTCGTTTTATTGCTGCCAGTTTAAGGTGTTATTACATGCCGCCATGTTTAATTTTTCTCCACCATCGTATTATCTCCGTTAAATCTTATCATTTTAGGCTCCATATGTCATGATTAGACCTATAGGACCGGAGATACGCAACTAAGGCTCTTTTGACATAACATATATAGGAGCAAAGATATATACCTAAGGTCCTTTTGGTGTTAATGTATTTGATTTCTACGTCGTAGTATTCTATTGGTTAAATTGTACCATTTGAGGTACTGTACGTCACGATTGGACTAATAGGATTAAAGATACATAACTAAGGCCCTTTTGCCAGGCTTATCTATTTAATTTTTATATCTCATTGTATTCTATTAGTTAAATTCTATCATTTGAGGTACGAAACGTCACGATTGGACTAATAGGACCGCAGACACATAACTAAGGCCCTTTTGACAAGCTGATGTATTTTATTTTTCTATGTTATTGTAATCGATTGGTTAAATCCTATCATTTGAGGTACTGTACGTCACGATTGGGCCACTAAAAACGAAGATACGTAACTAAGGCCCTTTTGACGTGATGCTGTATTTGATTTCTATGTCATTGTATTCTATTGGTTAAGTGCTATCATTTGAGGTATCGTACGTCACGATTGGACTAATAGGACCGAAGATACATAACTAAGGCCATTTTGACATGCTACTCCACTTAATTTTTATACCTCATTGTATTTTATTTGTCAAATCCTTTCATTTGAGGTACTGCACATCATGATTGGACGAATAGAACTAAAGATACACAACTAAGGCCCTTTTGACATTGTTCTGCATCTGATTTTTCTATCCCATTGTATTATTTATGTTAAATCCTATCATTAGAGGTACTATACGTCACGATTGGACTAATAGGACCGAAGATACGTGACTACGGCCCTTTGGACATGTTGCTGTATTTAATTTTTTTATTTCATTGTTTTCAATTAGTTAAATCCTGTCATTTGAGATACTGTACGTCACGATTGGACTTATAGAAACAAAGATATATAATTAAGGCCTTTTTGACATGCTGCTATATTTGATTTTTCTGTCTTATTGTATTTTATTGGTTAAATCCTATCATTTGAGGGGCTGTACGTCGCGACTGGACGAATTGGAGTGAAGATACAATAGGTAGTTGCAATATATCATAACCCGTTCCTTTTAACCAAACATGATTCCCAAATGATTTGTGGATGAAAAAAATATATATATATTCTTAAATTTACTATTTCGTTGTGGGCAATATTATATTCAACAGCGATGCCAAATTTCTGATGCTAAAATGATTGATAATGAAAGTGGGATATACATTTGCATGTATATAATGGCAGCGAGTAAACGGTAAAACCCTGAACTAAATATATATAATATTTTCACTGTACCATCATTTTAGACTCAAACATTTTCTGGAATAAACTTATATAACTCAGTAAGAGATAAAAAGAGAAAGCGGATAGTTTAAAATACCAACACGGTATCAAAACTCTAATCAATGAGATGGTTAAAATTCTTGTAACAAGTACAGGAAAACAGTTATTGAGGTCTTGTAAAGTAGCGTCGATATACAGATGCTACTTTGCAAGACGATGCTAAATTGATGGGAAAAGCATAATGTATCGATGCGAAAATGATAGTAGGATGTATATAAATATATAAATATATATATATATATATATATATATATATATATATATATATATATTTTGTTACAGGTTTAATATTTCCTTTGTTTATTTTCCTTATGTGGTCAATGAAACTAGAAATAAAATAGACAATAAATTGGCTTTGAATTTATTTTATAAAAACTTACTTAGTTATAGTTAATTTAGGATATTGCTTAATATTAATTAATTTTTCTTCTGGTAGTATCTTCATGTATCTTTCAAATTGTTCTTGTTTAGGTTATTGTTTTCTTATCAAATGTTTTCTTTATCAAAACTGTCACATGTTAGGTTAATGGCAGGGTATGCTTATCTTGAGTGACATGACATTTAGCCTCTACTTACAGGTTATTTGACATCAACTTTTAAAGGTCAATTTATTGGTTCATGGAACTAAAAGTTGTACTTTGAATTGTTGGTCCTAATAGGTTGGAGACAGGATATCTTGTCAGCAGTTCGTTTAAAAGTTGGATTTGTGGGTTTTTTTGAGTTGTTTTTTTTTTTGAGGAAAAAAGTTGAGATTTTTGGGTTCCCATGTGCCAAGGGAACATATATACAGGAAATTTCTGGATTTACAGCTCAATTTCACCTCAACAGGATCAGGAATCAATTCTATTTGTAAAATAGGCGCTTACAGCGGATTAAATTCTTGATTGAGAATTATTTTACATTAAGGTCACCTTACATCAACGGTAAGTCATATCTAAGACCTATTATTCCATCAATCACAACTTAAACACCTTCTAAGACTATTCTTTTACTTTCAGACCTTATACTTTTATTTTATATTCTTCTACTCCTTCAAATCTTCTATTTGATGTTTACTTTTATTGGCTTCCATACAAGCTGTTCGTCGTTTGGATCTACAACTTCAAGAAGCTGATTGTAGGGTTATTGGATATATAGAAGACCAAGCTATAGACCCTAAGAAGGAAAGTGAACAATAAACTTGGTGAGAATTAACCATTTTACCTTCCCTGCAACCATCTTGTCTACCTTATCATATTTGGGATAATACTAGTCACATATTCAAATAGTTTATCTGGGGTTTCATACAACTGATGTATTTATAATAACCTTCTCTTCCACCAGAAGTTTAGATAATTGAAACTATTGATATCTGAAATAAAAGTAACCTTAAATTATAATTAGTAGTTTAAAGTATGATTAGATCATAAGTAAAGTTAGATATTTAGTTACTAATTAGGGGTATAGATTACAAGGTTTATTTAATTTAGTTAAGTTAGTGTTAGACACTTAGTAGGAATAAATTACCACAAAATATAAACGGTGTGATATAATATTAAGTTAGAAACTTACCGTTGATAAAGTAGTGTACACCTAAGGTATATATATATATATATATATATATATATATATATATATATATATATATATATATATATATATATATATATATATATATATATATATACATCCCGCTATCCTTTAAAACTCTTTTCACGTTGCAGTAATTTAGCATCACCAAGAATTGCTATCATTTTCTATTTATAAATTGTGTATGTTCGTTTAGTGCACCTTTGTAGGCTTGGCACTGTTGTCGGTTTTTCAATATTCCGATTTTTTTTATATATTTAATTTTTTACGTCATACTTACGTTTTAACATCGAGCGGTAAAATCACTGTATTTGGCATCATTTTAGAGCCAATAGATGTTGCCGGTATTAATCCTTAAAATAATATTTTAGATACCTAAATATCGATCGCTTTGGGTTCAAGTTCAAAGAACGACATTGAAACTACCTGCTCACAAGTTGCAGTCTCAACGGGTTTTTTCTTCGTTTAGATGTTATATTTATTCAACCTAGATATTTTTGCCCAGAGAATCGTGTAGGGGAATATTTTACATAAATTTCAATTTACAACCTGTTTAGTCGAAGCTATGATGAATAGTTTGAGATAAATATTATGGTTTTATGGTATTGAGGCCTTAATTATTGGTTGTGATCCTGTTAATGTTTGAAATTTTGATTTCCATTCCGGAAATCGTTCTCAAAAAACGTTTTTTTGTACAAAATGTGTATACACATGTTTACATAATTTGTACAATAAACAAAGTTATTGTAAAATAATAGTGGAAATCAAAACGTTAAACATTAGTTAATTAAAAATGTAATTTTCATCTCAATAACGACCAATAATTGTGGCTTAATCACATAAACAAAATAATATTTGACCATGCCATAAGAATTCACGGAACCTCGCTAAATAGTTTAAAAAAATCTTATATAGAAATTTAAATTCTAAATAGTATGAGGGGTAGCTGACGAAAAATTCGTAAAGACGTACACTTGATTTTGCTTTGTTTTTTTAAACAATCTTAAAAGGCAAAAAAAAATTTTTTGCTTATAAAACGTTTTGTATACATTCTAAAGAAAAATAATTCAAATAAAATTTGTAGACCATAAAAAGTTTTTTATGTAGAGAAATACCAAATTTAAATACATAAATAATTGATATAATTTCAAAAAACCGTAAACTTTAAGATATTATGTTTGTAGTAATTTATAAATGTTAATAACTTTGTTTTTTGCCTAACAACAGGTAATATAGCTACTTGAAATTATGGCAATTGATCAGTTATTAAAGTGTGCTAAATATCAAGCAGATCAAAAAATATTTTACAATTTATTCAATTTGTTTATGACAGAAACCGATTATTTAAACAACCGTACTTGTCCAAACAGTATGACTCTACAAGTATTTTGTAACTTGCAATCGATTCTTTGCGCTTTCAGTTTTAGGGTATATTAAAAAAACTTAAACATATTATTAAATTTTTTATTAAAAACAGTTTGAATAGGGGACTTTTTAGTTTTTAGATCACTTCACGTTTTTTCAGTTTCTTTGACAAGTGAGGATTGTCTATTCGCTTATTTCTTAATATGGGCTATGAGCAATTATCTAGTCAAGTCAACACTATTATAGAAGTTACCCATACTTTTCCAGTACTCATTCAGACGGTTCATCTTAATTGTCCCCATATGGAACATAAGTCCGAGAAAAGTCTTAAATTCTGTTTGTGTTGTCTCTTTCCAAAACGCAATCCTCGATTTTTCTGAACGACTTTGTGCAAATATTTCGTCAGAGTCAATCAGAGTCACTTCCATCATTCATTTAATCTACATCGTCCTCGACAGATGCTTCTAACAATGATTGTAATTCAGCAGTGGTCAATCTACGTTTATGTTCACATCTAGCTTTTTTAGATGTCGAAGGCATATTATTTACATCCATCTTTTTATAAATACTATAACTCACTTTTACGGAGGTAATTAACAATAAAAACGTTCTACTAGAAACTATCAACTTACGACTTCCAGTACTATAGGCCACTTGAGGCACAATACGTTTTTACTCAATAATAGTTCCTGTATAAGAAAAATTATTTTTTAATGTGCTTCAATGAAGCACACTAGACATATTGCAGTATTGCCATCACATTCTTCACAGTATGTTTTAACTTTCTACTAGTCATGCTTCTTCTTAAAAGTTTGTAACATCTTGTACACTTTCTTCTCTTTGTATTATCTACATCGCTTTGCCTGAGATGGTATTTTTGGGTGTAACTGGTCGTGAGGGTTACAACATTTCTTTAATTGCAAATGCTTTCGCGAACTCCAGTCTGAACATAAGGATAGGTTGTCGCTTTTTTTACGTTTTCTATTATTTAGCAACTTAGCATTGACTACTACGGTATTAAATGCGGCATTAAATATTAATTCCACTGCCACTTTCCGGTACCACTTCAGAATTTTGCGTATTGGGCTTTGGTAAGAAGCCACTTGATCACTAAAATCAACACTCTTTTTCACCAAGTTATAATCGAGAATAGTTTGTGGTTTTAGTACTTGTGTATAATTTTTCTTTTCATTTGATTAAACCAAGATACAACTATTATGTTTAAATGTTGTAAGGATTAAAGCTGGTCTTTTGTCGACCCATTTTATCACTTGTAAAATCAATTATGGGGTTAAGTTTCATCGTGAGTAGCTGGTTGCAACTTTTTTAATCGAGATTTTGGTTTTACATGTTTTTATAGTAAAACATCTGCACATGAATAATTCGTTTCTTGAACAATGATTTCAATTCAACGACCAATATTCTAAAATAAGGTGTTATTACGTCGTCCGGAATATTATAAACTGGTTCTCTTTCACAAAGCATTGGAAATATGGTTTACATTCTATATTTAGAAAAATCTGTTACTGCAACTCTTGTTCGACTAAACTAAACTAAATTAATACACAAAACAAATTAATCTATTTTTTTTATAGAAATGCAGATTCCTGTTGGATTTTTATCAGTGCGGCATGAGTCACTGGTGTCTCGTATATCCGGACCTCTTATCGCATTACAAACATAATTCTCAATTAGCAGTGCGGTACAAGATACATTTAGGTCGTATAATCTTAAAGCCGTAATAAGACCATAAGACCGTATGTTATATATAAATATATTCCTATAAGAATAATCTTGAAAGATGAAAAAATACAATAAAAAAGTGCAATATTAACTGTTATTTAAAAAATAATAAGTCATTCACGGGCGTACAGTTAAAAACAAAAGTTTTCAGTGTTCTATTGCTTGATTATTATTATCTGGTATTCTGAAAATGTTGACATTTTTTCCTGGTCTGATCTTCCTCAACTAACTTCATCTTTCTTATTTGGTAGGTTGTATTGTTCAGGTCTCTTTAAGTGTTTTTGTTGCTATCCATAGTGAATGATTTTCTTTAGACAATGTACTAATGTAGTGTTCAAATGTAGAATTGCGTGCATCATGTAGCGCTGATCTTAATTGTCTGATTATCTATCTCTTGCTCTTCATTTTTCGACTATTAGCTGTATAATATAATTCTGAGTGTTATTTGTGTTTTCTTGATTTGGAATTGTTAATCGTGTAGCTCCATATGAAATAGTAGAAGATGAAAACGACAGCATATTCATCGATAAAAAAAGGAAACGCGATAAAGATATCTGAAACAACTGTTTTATGTTTTACCAAAACAGATGAACAGAGCACTATAAAGAGGAAGTAGAATTAGCTATGAAACAGCTTGAATGGGGAAAAGAAGTAAGCTTAGACCAAATACCAGCAGGAATTATTCAACTGAGGAAAAAAATTAAATGGATATTTTACGCTAATATTTCACGTTCTGCGACGCATTCCACGTTTGACACACTGTCTTGTTTAGTTTTCTGTCATTCTATTTGTTAAATCCTATCTCATTTTCATCACAGCGTCAAGTAGCAGTAAATGTGTGCACTGAACGGGAGGCATATGTCTAACAGTGAACGTTGGAGATTTTTCGAGTTTATCATATCTTCTTCTTTAAGTGCCTCTCCTATCGGAGATTGGATATCATTAGGGCGATTCTAATTTTATTTACTGCTGTTTTGAATAATTCGTTAGTGGTACAGCCAAACCACTCTCTTAAATTTCTCATCCAGGACATTCTTATACGGCCTGGATTTCTGCGTCCTTGGATTTTTCTTTGCATTATATTTTGTAGGAATGTGTACTTTTGTCCTCTCATCAGGTGGCCAAACTATTCAAGTTTTCTCTTTTTTATATTCAGTATAACTTTTGGATCGTTATTTATTCTGCGTATTACCTCTTCATTTGTAATTTTATCCACCCAACTTATTTTTAGTATACGGCGGTAGCACCACATCTCAAAGCTTTCAAGATTTTTAACATTCTTCTGTTTAAGAGCCCATGCCTCAACAACCGTAAAGCAAAGTACTGAATACATACTAAGTAGTTAACTAAAAGTGGACGTATGTAAAGATATGCATGACGTAATCGTATGGTATTCGCTAATAATCCTGTCACGTAATATGTCACACACTTCTGTGCGTTAATTCGTTTTATTGCTGCCAGTTTAAGGTGTTATTACATGCCGCCATGTTTAATTTTTCTCCACCATCGTATTATCTCCGTTAAATCCTATCATTTTAGGCTCCATATGTCATGATTAGACCTATAGGACCGGAGATACGCAACTAAGGCTCTTTTGACATAACATATATAGGAGCAAAGATATATACCTAAGGTCCTTTTGGTGTTAATGTATTTGATTTCTACGTCGTAGTATTCTATTGGTTAAATTGTACCATTTGAGGTACTGTACGTCACGATTGGACTAATAGGATCAAAGATACATAACTAAGGCCCTTTTGCCAGGCTACTCTATTTAATTTTTATATCTCATTGTATTCTATTAGTTAAATTCTATCTTTTGAGGTACGAAACGTCACGATTGGACTCATAGGACCGCAGATACATAACTAAGGCCCTTTTGACAAGCTGATGTATTTTATTTTTCTATGGTATTGTAATCGATTGGTTAAATCCTATCATTTGAGGTACTGTACGTCACGATTGGGCCACTAAAAACGAAGATACGTAACTAAGGCCCTTTTGACGTGATGCTGTATTTAATTTCTATGTCATTGTATTCTATTGGTTAAGTGCTATCATTTGAGGTATCGTACGTCACGATTGGACTAATGGGACCGAAGATACATAACTAAGGCCATTTTGACATGCTACTCCATTTAATTTTTATACCTCATTGTATTTTATTTGTCAAATCCTTTCATTTGAGGTACTGCACATCATGATTGGACTAATAGAACTAAAGATACACAACTAAGGCCCTTTTGACATTGTTCTGCATTTGATTTTTCTATCCCATTGTATTATTTATGTTAAATCCTATCATTAGAGGTACTATACGTCACGATTGGACTAATAGGACCGAAGATACGTGACTACGGCCCTTTGGACATGTTGCTGTATTTCATTTTTTTATTTCATTGTTTTCAATTGGTTAAATCCTGTCATTTGAGATACTGTACGTCACGATTGGACTTATAGAAACGAAAATATATAATTAAGGCCTTTTTGACATGCTGCTATATTTGATTTTTCTGTCTTATTGTATTTTATTGGTTAAATCCTATCATTTGAGGGGCTGTACGTCGCGACTGGACGAATTGGAGTGAAGATACAATAGGTAGTTGCAATATATCATAACCCGTTCCTTTTAACCAAACATGATTCCAAAATGATTTGTGGATGAAAAAAATATATATATATATTCTTAAATTTACTATTTCGTTGTGGGCAATATTATATTCAACAGCGATGCCAAATTTCTGATGCTAAAATGATTGATAATGAAAGTGGGATATACATTTTCATGTATATAATGGCAGCGAGTAAACGGTAAAACCCTGAACTAAATATATATAATATTTTCACTGTACCATCATTTTAGACTCAAACATTTTCTGGAATAAACTTATATAACTCAGTAAGGGATAAAAAGAGAAAGCGGATATTTTAAAATACCAACACGGTATCAAAACTCTAATCAATGAGATGGTTAAAATTCTTGTAACAAGTACAGGAAAACAGTTATTGAGGTCTTGTAAAGTAGCGTCGATATACAGATGCTACTTTGCAAGACGATGCTGAATTGATGGGAAAAGCATAATGTATCGATGCGAAAATGATAGTAGGATGTATATATATATATATATATATATATATATATATATATATATATATATTACTATAATATGTATAATATTAGTTATTATTTTCATATTTTACATTTAATATTTTTCTTTTACTGTACTATAATATGATCTAATTTAATGGTATATTTTAACTACTTTGCTTTAAAAGATATTATTTTCTGTTATTTCGTAAAATCTAATTAACTGGCTTAAACACATGTCTGTTTTTAAGTTCAAACATTCGACTTTCTTGGTTATTTTGGAAATACGTCGAAATACAAACACAAAAACTGCTGTAAAGTATCATATTTCTGTGACCATTTAGTTTTCTGACCATTTTCTGTGACTGCACTTGACTCTCTCACCCTACGGACCACCTAGAAATATAACCAGAGAGTTTCGAACTATTTTATACAAAGAAATACACTCTTACTAACGAGACAGCGTACTGAAAACATCCAGTTTATCGGTTAAGTCCTCTTTTGAGTCTCGGCACCAGGCGTCCTTTAACGTCGTGACGTGGTACTATTCTACTGCCTGCTTCAATAATTAATTCACCAATATTTTAAAAGGTAAGTCTATGCTTTGTACATATAACAGCAATGAGTAAAAGCCAGCTAATTTTCGTAATTTATTCACAATAAATATTTACTATTTTCGCTAATTTATTTACACGCAAAATATTGCATTTTTTCTTCCATTATTATTTCTAATTTCATTTAACCACAAAACAATATGTATATATTATAAAATAACTTACCAGAATTGGTTCCAACAACAAAATTGGCATTGCTGCAATAGCCTTTCCTGCCTCTTCAAATAGCTGCACTACTAGTTTTATTCTATTTCTCATTACAAAAATAATCAGACTTATAATAATCGTAATGATTGTCGCCAAAATTGCAAAAACCAAATAGGTATCTGACTTCCTTGCATCGACATCTGGTAGCAAAGAAGATGGCATGCCATCATTAGTGTCCTTTGAATGTTTCCACAGAATCCTAAAAAAATTAAAAAATGGATACCACAAAGCTCCGTATTGAGGCCCTTGTAGTGTATTTACACACCATAAGAGTATCGTTCCTATTAGACAGGCCGCCAAGGAGCCTAAGAGTACTATCCATACAACAACTCCTACTAGGTATCTGAATAATACTAGTAGCAAAGATGATAACACTGAAACAAAGTTTTAATTGTCAGATAAAATATTTGTACTAAAATGTACAAATGTATTAAATATATTAAATTATTAAATTATTAAATGTATTAAATAAATTAGGTATTTATGTACTGGTATATAGTTTACCTAAAGCAATAAGGCAGAGATAACAAATTTCAGTCCAACATATTTGAAAGTCTTCCGATACTTCCTAAAATAAAAAAAAACTTTTATATATATTTTTTGTTATTAAAAAGTGGGCAATACTACTATGTTTTATGTTTATATTAAATTATGATTATAATTCTTTAAAATAAATTTGCTCCATGGACAGATTCGAACGTAGTTATAAGGTTCGAATCGTTTTGTAACGTCCCTTAGTCCGCTTCTTCTTGATCGACGATGATAAATACAATAAAACGTTGAAGTTGTGGTGTAAAAATCATAGTTTTATTGACAGATACTGATAATTACACTCTAGTTGTTGGTTAGGTAACTTTCTACTATAGACTGCGCTCAAATGAGCTCAAATCCCCAATTTATAATCTCACAAATAATGTATTCCTCAGCACAGAGGTTATTGCTTCTATCATACTAACAAACTTTGAACTATGAGGTTACAATACCATTTAATCTAGGCCGTAATTGCAACACTTGGGAAGTTCAATTGGAAAATATATTATTCGGCAATTTTTTACATTGTAGGTAAATGAACTAATTATTAAAATATTACACGATATGTTTTCACAATGTTTCAATTATACACAGCGAAACTATAAAATATTAAGAAGTTAAGTGCAGTTGAAGTGTCGCCCGGTTAACCACAGCTATTCGTAACGTTATCGAAATAACCAAATAACTTACAAATCAACAGTTTAGTAATTTGTAAGAGTACGTCAGAAGTGAAAGCAATATCTACCCTCTGGGTAAGTGTTTGCAAATCTTAATTTAACCGTATTTCATTAAATAAATCAGCTACATAAAAATAAATTAACTGCTGATTAAAAACAAAATAAATAAAACAGTTGACAGTCGTTATCAATGTTCTCATCAGAGAGAACCAACTACACAATAGGATATAAAATTTAATCATCATTAAATATAATTCCTTCCACCAAAAATGTTCCTGGCCGGGAATGGACCTGGATTAAATCCCAACCAGCAGACTGATCCAATCGACCAACAATCATATCCAATGCCAGGGATGCAAACATCATACATACTTCTAAAACAGTCAAACCCAATATCGAAAGATATGTCACAGTACCATTAAAACCAATTACAACCATTTTCTAATAGTTCTGCTAATCAATTCAACCTTCAGCCACAACCACCTCCACTGGCTCAAGTTAATACAAATGCAGAATTCTTATAGACTCATTTAAATCAAATACAACACCCTCAGCATACAGTCGAAAACCCAAATTATTCTCCAGAGCAGTCATCAAGCGAAGAAGAAATTGAAAGTCACAAAAATAAACATGAAACTTCCTCGTGGCAAAAAGTAACCACAAAAAGAAAGAAATCACAAATAAACAGACCTACCAAGCAAAATACACAAACTACAACAAACAACAGATTCCAAGTGCTACAGGAACAAGAGACCGATAGTAAGAGGACTCTATTACACGATTGATATAGATGATATAAAAACTGAACTTGCGAAAAAACGCCACCATGTAAGAAACATAATCAATGTTAAATATAGACTAACAAAAGAATCCTCTTTCACTATTCTTTATTGATCTTGAACCCAATACAAATAATAAAAAAGCATACCGAATAGAATTTCTATTAAACTCAAAAATTAACGTAGGGGTTCCAAGACAAAGGAACAGTATAATCCAGTGCACCAGATGCCAGGCCTATGGGCACTCCAAATCATATTGCTTAACAGCATACAATTGAGTAAAATGCGGTGGTCCCCATAATAAAAAAACTAAATGTACTAAACCTAAAGATATGGAATTTGCAATATGAAAGCTAACGGCTGTATACAAAACGCTGCTTGGGAATCTACACCTATACGTAAAAAGGGTAATCCTGAAGACAACAATGTGCCACTACATATCAAAAAAATTCTAAGCGAAAAAAGGAGAGCGCATGCAAAATGGCAAAGGTCTCGAAATCCACTCGATAAGACACAACTAAATAGACAAACACACCAGCTAACGTCAGCACTAAATCAAGCTCGTAATGACACTTTCAATTTTTATATTAACAATCCCTTTGCAGATGACCACTCTATATGTAGAGCAATTAAAAAATTCAAGAAACCGACACTACCAATTCCTCCAATAAGAAAACCTGATAGAAGTTGGGCGCAGACTGACAATGAAAAGCTAATGTATTTGCAGAATATTTAGAAAAATATATTTACTCCAAATTTAGGTCAAAACATAAAGATGATGTAGTTAGCGAATATCTAAATGCACCCCGTCAACTATCGCCTCCAATAAAAGCATCCTCCTCATTCGAAGTTCGCAGAATAATAATGAGTACCAACTCAAAAGCCCCAGGATAAGATTTAATCGATGGGAGAATCCTAAAACATCTACCCAGGTAAGCAGTTCTCATGCTTACTATTATCTATTATAGAATGCTAGAGTTAAGCCATTTTCCAATTCAGTGGAAATATGTTCATATTATAATGATTGGAAATCCAGGTAAATTGCCTATAGAACCAAGAAGTTTGTTACCCTTGATGTCCAAGATATTTGAAAGACTCTTGCTAAATAGAATAAGTAAAACTGCACCACTCAAGAATATAATATCCGAACATCAGTTTGGCTTTGGGTAAATAGAATGTCATGGCATGCAGCAATTACAGGTAAAATACTTGAGACCTGGACAAAATTTGAATCAGAAATTCTAGCATTAAATGGATTGATGTTGAATAGACAAGCTATTTGCAAGGATGCTATTGCTGTGCAGCTACATGGTTTTGCTGACACGTCTGAATGGACCTACGGTGCTTGCATCTATTTGCGAAGTGTAAATTCAAAAGAAGCTTGTTACCCTTGATGTCCAAGATATTTGAAAGACTCCTGCTAAATAGAATAAGCAAAACTGTACCACTCGAGAATATAATATCCGAACATCAGTTTGGTTTCTGTCAAAAATATTCAACAATCCAACAGTGTCATAGAATAGTAAATAAAATAAAGAGAAATGTGAAAGAAACGACTATTTTTGCCTTAGTATTTATCGATATTCAGCAGGCTTTTGATAAAGTCTGGCACAATTGTTTGGTATTTAAATTAAAATCTTTACTGACTAGCGATATGTACCTTATCCTGAAGTCCTATATTAACGAACGTTCGTTCCAAGTAAAAATCAATAATGATTTCTCAACCTATCACTCAATCCAATTCGGAGTTCCTTAATGAAGTGCCCTCCGTTCCTTCCTGTACCTAATCTTTACTGCTGACATACCTATTACAGATGACGTCACAGTGGCGCTAAGAGCCTTTTTTCTTGGACAAAGGGGGTCGTTTTTTTCTGCAGTTCGGCGTCGAATCGGCCTAATAATACGGCGTAGTAGGGCCTTGTGACCGTTTTGCCCTTCTCCAGATAGTCGATGTGGATCACTCCTTGTGAATCCTAGAAAATGGTGGGCATCTACTTTCCGGCCAATAGGACAGTCTTCGCTTCTTTGGACCACGTTCGCCGCGTGACACCCACTGTTTCCACTGTACCTTGGTCTTTGATGTGTAATGCTTCGTGGACGGTTACGAAACGACATAGAAACTCTTTAGAATTAAGCTTAAATATAGTCAAATACTGTTCTGAAGTGGTCTCACGGTTGTGCTTGTTGCCCGGAGTGCGCAAATACGGCACCCATCGCGCGGATAGCTTTCTCATGTCCAAAATTTCAAACAGTATATTATATACGCGGTCTTTTAAGATGCCTGCTGTCTCAGATATCACGTGCACCTTCAGTCGGCGGTCTGCTAATACGAAATCGTGAATTTTTTTTACGTTATCCTCCGTGGTAGCTATTTTTGGGATACCGAGGCGTAGCTCATCAATAACCGACGTGCGACCAGGTTGAAACTCGTTATACCAATTTTTGATAGTTGCCATCGAAGAAGAAGAGTATTTGTACACAACATCCTTGATTTCGTTGTGCTATTTCACTTCCAAAAACAAAAATCGACGACAATAAAATTAATACTTTAGGTTTAAGTTGGTCTTGCCGAGAAGATCTATTTTTATGCTGTATCAATGCTAATCCGAGACAAGCAACTTTAAGTAAGCGTTCAATTTTATCTGTAATATCTAAAATTTTTGATCATCTTAGTCTAATTAGTCCTTGTATTATATTGGCTAAAGTACTTATTCAAACGAACATCAGTTTGGCTTTGTGTAAATATAATGTCATGGGATGCAGCAATTACAGGTAAAATACTTGAGACCTGGTCAAAATTCGAATCAGAAATTCCAGCATTAAATGGATTGATGTTGAATAGACAAGCTATTTGCAAGAATGCTATTGCTGTGCAGCTACATGGTTTTGCTGACATGTCTGAATGGGCTTACGGTGCTTGCATCTATTTGCGAAGTGTAAATGCAACTGGTGATACACGTGTTGAGTTACTGTGTGCAAACAGAAAGGAAGCTCCCTAAAAACGTTAATAATTCCATATCTAGAGTTAAGCGCCATGTAATTACTGGCGCGCTCATCTGCCAAGGTTAAAAAGTCGATGCAAATGGAATTCGAGTCTTTAACTTTATGGTCGGACTCAACTATAGCTTCAGCGTGGATACGAACCAGTCCCTATCTGCTAAAGACCTTTACAAGTAACAGAATTTCGGAAATCCAATCTTTAACAGAAAATTCAAAATAGCGATATATTTCAGCACGATAACCCAGCCGAAATTATTTCTAGGGATCTATATCCTAGACATAATTTAGATTTAGAGCGTTAGTGGCACGTCAGCGCTTTTCTAAATTGTTAAGAATGCAAAGATCAGTTGCTTACATTTTTTCTTTTAAATACAATTACTTAAATAAAGAAAATACAAGACACGGACCTCTAGAGGCACAAGAACTTACGATTGCTTTAGAAACTTTGGTTATACTTTGCCAACATGATTCCTTTAAAAATGAAATAGAGGCAATAAGGATCAATAAAGTTAAAAACATAAATAATTCACAATTAGGTCTTGCTCCTGTCTTGGATACAAACAATATTCTTCGAGTTGGTGGTAGGTTAAGACACTCTGAATTTGTCTTTAACAAAAAACATCCCACATTGCTACATTCAAGGCATCATTTTACTAAACTACTGTTTTCTTTAGAGAACGAAAGTCTTTTTCACGCGTGCCCCTTAACTTCTTCTGAGTACTATAAGGGAGGAGTACTGGCCCATAACAGGCAGGAATCTTGCACGAATAACTGTAAAAAATTGCATTAAATGTTTTAAGTTAAAAGCTAAGACTATTGAGCCCTTTATGTCTGATTTACCCCGGAAACGCGTAAATCCTTCTAACGCATGTACCATAGTGTTGGTGGATTATGTCGGCCCTTTTCAAATTAAAGATAGAAAAGGAATAGTATACCTTATGTCAAAATGTTATATCGGTTTGTTCATCTGCATTTAGAATAAATCTCTAACCTGTCTTCGGAAGCCTTTATTCAAACTCTGCGTCGTTTCGTCTCCAGGCGAGGAAAACCTTCAAAAATATTTCCAGACAACGGGTCAAATTTTATAAGCGCGAATTGAAACAATTCTTTAACCAGAATAAAGAGGCAATTGCAAATGAAACTCATTTACATTATATAGAGTGGAGTTTTATACCTCATTATTCACCGCATTTTAGTGGCCTCTGGGAGGCAAGGGTAAAGAGCGTAAAATTAAAAAAATTAAAAAAGAATAAAAAAATTTACTTTCTATGGAATTCGGGGTGTGTCTTTGAATTGGTTCAAAACTTACTTGGTAGGTAGGAAACAATTGGTTAGAATAAAAGACACCGACTCTAGTTGTAAAAACATTGAGTGTGGAGTACCGCAAGGTTCAGTATTAGGTCCCATTCTTTTTTACTTTTCATTAATGACATCACTTACTTGAAAATTAAAGGGAAAATTTTTCTATTTGCTGATGATACCAGTATTACTTGGAGCAGCTCTAATATTTCAACGCTTCATTCAATTATAACCGGTGATTTGCTTATAATCAAGGCTTGGTCAGACTCCAACTTACTTAGCTTTAACGTGGATAAGACAGTAGCATTATCTTATAAAGGAGTCATTCAACTCTTGCTTTTGAATGAGAGCCAAATCAGTATCGTTAATTCCGTGAAATTTCTGGGTATTCTTGTCGACAGCGATCTTAAATGGTTCTTGCATACTGACTCCTTAAGGAAGAAACTAGCCTCAGCTTGCTTTGCAATAAGATCTGTTTCGAAGGAACTAAATTTATCTTCTGTCAAAATGGCATATTTCTCATTGTTCGAGTCCCATCTTCGATATGGGCTTCCATTTTGGGGTTCTAGTACAGTGGCCCAATTTGATTCTATTTTTAAGTTACAAAAAAGAGCAATTCATTATCTATTTGGTCTCAAACAAACAACTCATTGCAAGACCTACTTCAAAAATCACGGAATTTTGACGCTTCTCTCCTTGTTTATTTTGGAAACGGTTTGTTTGATTCGCAAGCATCTAAACATTTTTCCCGATAGACCTGATCATATCTACTCCATTAGAAATTCGGATTGTAACGTTTATTTACCGATAGCTAAATAGCTAAATACCGATAGCTAGTAAAGAATTCTATTCTATATAGTGCAAAAAAACTTTATAATCACCTTCCAAGAGAAATTAAATCCGCAACATCTTTCATTAAGTTGTGTAAGATGACAAAAATCTATCTCTCTGAAAGACCATATTATTCAGTTGATGAGTTTCTTAATGTATAACAAAGAAACAAAATTAGTATTGTTTATAATTACATTTGGGTGTCTCAAGCAGTGGCTACAATTTGTCTCATTTGTTTTTGTCTGTACAAATTATGTAAGTTATACAATAATTTTACTAATTTAAAATTGTATTGTTCAGTTTTTTTATTATATTTGTTTTATACTTTTTGTACTTTTTGACTGATTTTTTTTAGCTTTGTCCATAAAATTGTTCAATAATTTTCAGTGACAATAAAGCATATTTCTATTTCTATTTCTATAAAGCATCACTTAAAACGAGTTTTAACAAACGTTAATTTACTTTTCGAGGAATTCACTACTATTTTCTCGCAGATAAAGGCAATTTTAAATTCTCGTCCCCTCTGCCCCCTATGTGTCGATTCTAATGACCTTACTCCATTAACCCCAGCTCACTTTCTTATTGGAAGACCTACAGTAGCTATTCCTGATCAAGACGTGACCGATATTAATCTGAGTAGACTGAATAGATACCAGCTTGTACAACAAGTGACCCAACATTGTTGGGACAGCTGAAAGATGGACTATATTAGCGAGTTAGAACGTCGCACCAAGCGGAGAATCAACAAGGGGAACTATTTGGAAAATTCGATAGTATTTATCAAAGACGAGTGTACTTCATCAACACGATGGCCACCAGGTAGAATTCTGAAACTGCACAAGGGTTCAGATGGAATATCCAGAGTGGCAACCATCAAAGTTGCTTTCCAGAGCATTTAACCTCTTCCTGCCAGTGTTTGTAAGGCACCACTTTCAACGGGGGGAGGATGTTTACGCCACAACTCGTACTTAACGTAATACGTGTGTGCTGTTTACATGTTGCGTATTTGCAGAGGTGACAACGCCAATGGGAAGTACCACAGAGTGACATTTTCCGGTTCCGGCTAGTGCGCAACCAAAGACATTCGACCAAGACTTGTCAGATACATAAAAGCATGTGCACATAAAATACCATTTATAAGGTTATTTTTATTTTTTTTAAGTAAGTTAGTTTATTATCCTATAAACAAATGCCATAATGGCAAAGAGGCTAGAAGATCTTTAAACCCCGTTGAATGCTGTAAACAAAAATGCACTGAAAAAATCACCGCAAAGTAAACAATATGGATGATGTCGGAAAAATTCCTATAGAAGACCAAGTTCTAAAATTAGATAACAAGATCTTGGAAAGAGTGAAACACTTTATATATCTGGGAAGCTAGATCGATTGCAGGGTTGAAAGTGATAAGGAAATTTCAACCAGGATAGAAATTGCACAAAAAAGGTTCATTAACTGGCGTTTTGTATTGTGCAGTAGAATCTGTCTAAGAGTAAAACACGTCTAAGAGTATTGAAGTGTTACCTCTGGTTCAATTTGTTCTACGGATATAACGAGGGACAAGAAAATTAAAAAATCTTAACAAATTAGAAGCTTTCGAGTCGTTGTATTATCGTCGTATGTTTAGAATCTCGTGGACAGCACATATATCTAACGAACGTGTGCTGGAGACCATGCACAGAGAGCGAGAATTGATCAACATCATCAAACTGAGAAAGGTCCAATACTTCGCTCGTATAATGATAGGACCTAAATATCGTTTATTCAGGTTGATCATTTAGGGCAAAATCGAAGGAATACGCTGGGTCGTAAGAAAACAACTGTCCTGGCTGCGTAACATTAGACAATGGACAGGTCGAACGGTCGAGGAACTGTTTCATCTAGCTGCCGATCGAGAAACATTTCATCAGCTTGTTAATACGACGATAGCCAACGTTTTAAAACAAGCACGGCACACAAAGAAGAAGGTCACTTGACAATAATTATATAATCAGTGATAAATTTTTTTGTATCTATGTCTAATTATATTTTGGAACGACACAATTTATGTCATCTTGATTCGTCTAACTGATAAATTGTTCGTAAAAGATCCAACATATTTTATTGTGAAATAATTATACAGCGGTTTTTAAGAAACTCTTAACAAGCAGTTTATTTCATAAAAAGATGCGAAATGAATACTCACTGTAAAAAAGTTACTCAGTCCAGTCCTGGAAAAAATTGTGTTCACCACTGTCTGACTTTTATTTGGCATACATCGATTGAAAAACTTCCTGCTGAAAATAAAAACGATTAGCTTTTATTACTAATATACACCCGGAAGTAATTCAATTTGATTTTATCGATGGAAGGTAATAATAAACTCAGAAATTCACCCCCTAATCGACATACTACAATTTATAATAGATATATAATAGATATACCTAATCTGATATAACTTACAACAAATAGAGTAGATTAGAGCAAATATATCTGATTATTTCGTGGTATTGACCTCACGGGGCATTGAATTGAAAACTAAAAAGTTTTATGAATCAGTTGTTTGTATAGATGCAATAAACTATGATAAAAATATATTATTAAATATAACAATTCGTTTGGTAGACCATGTAGATAATTAAAAAAATTTAAAATCAAGGAGTGTCCATCCTAAACATATTTATTATAGGGCGAAGATATATTATCACAGTACGCACATTTATCTATCACATTATTTTCAAATCTTGCTGACAACTCTCTTGCTTTTTTCTTGCTCTTGTTAAAATTATTTATATTTATATCTGTTTTTTATAAACAATTAAAATATTTTCCATTTAAAATAACAATTGTCAAAAAACTGTCAAGTTTAAACACAATTTTCAAAGTTTGTCACGAATTTTTACGATTTAAATAGTACTAAACACACAAATTCTATTCAGTTCTATACGAAACGTATTTCAGAAAGGTTGTCTTTCGTGTAGTGTGACTAATTCACAAATTAGTCAGGTTTTTAGGTACTGTATATAGTATACATTAAATCGACCCTCCCAAGGAAAACTGTCATAACTCTTTTTTTTCAATTTTGAGTTATTACCATAAACAGATTTCATGATACCGAAATTTGTTCCAGAGAATATTATAAAAACTCAAATCGTAATAGACAACAAAATATACATTAATGTAAATGTAGTATCTCAATGCTCTCTGTACTTTACCGCAACAAAAGTAGTATTATGGAGTTACTATAGTATTCGCTGTAAATTTGTGAAAAGGGACCGAGATATGGCTACTAGTCCGGTAAAATAAGGATGCAACCTCGGAATGAAAGATAATAAGCTGAAAATTTGCATACGTCTTTATTTTGATGGTATAAAACTTACCTCAAAAGTCTCATATAATCACGTGTCCGCGACTTGAGATATTTAAGGTCAAAGGTCACAAAAATGAGTTTTCTGCAAATATCTCGTTTCCCTTACACTTTATGACATTTAAGGTGGTAAGAAAAATTGTAGAATGGAAAATTCTCTTCAATTTTTGTCTAAAGTACTTTTATGTACCTTTAACCCTTCTTAAGATAGAGCGCAAAGAGTGGGGGACCGCTTACCTGTGTATACGGTAACGCGAAGTCAGCCAGTAGGATTCAATAAATAATAAGTTATATAGTTAATTATTCACTTAAAATACTATTATTATCATTAAATTTTTATTATTTATTATTTAATAAACTATATTTATAGATATTAATTATAAAATATATATTTTTTATATAATATTTATTTTCTTTTTTACAAACATACAATATTAAATGAAATATTTCAAATGAACTTTAATGATATTTTTAACAGCTGTATATACGATAAATTAAGATCAAGTGTAGAATTCAACAATAATCATTTTTATATTTAATTAAATACTGAAAAAATCATATTTATTATTTTTTTAAATTATATATTTATTTATTAATCTAATAATCGATTTATTAAAGTTACAAATATAATATATATTCTTTTATTATGTATGGTTAATATTTTTATATTAATTTTCCCCTTCATCGTCTTCTTCTTCTTCTTCTTCTTCTTCTTCCTCTGACTGCTCAATATCGGATTCATCATCATCATTCTCGTTTATTAAAGTATCAGAATAAAAATATTCAAGAATATCAGGTGCATATTCACTTTCTTCATTGAAATCATCTGAAGTTGATGAAGCGTTTAGACATGATTGTCCATTACACTGCCCACAAATTAAAGTACATTGCAATCCTGATTTCCTGCATCCGCAATTAGAACCACAACCTTTCTTGCAATTGCAAAATATTGTATTCAGCAGTTCTTCTGGCGCTGGCGGTAATAATGTTGCTATTGGTTCCAGAAATTCATTTTGCATTACCCAGCCGAATTCTTGGGGTTCTAAATCATTTCCCAACCAAATTTGGGTCTGATAATAGACACGAATGATATGCTGACGAGCTGTTGCACTTGAAGGTCGAAGACTTGATAACTGCACTGGTTTGTTGAGTCTTGTTGATTTGATGAACTGGGTGTATCGAAAAGAGTCTATATCGTCTTCTGATGTTGGAGCATTATACGCTGCTAAGAAAATACGTACTCCATTTTCAAATAATTCTTGCACAGAGCAGTTTTTTTGTTGAAATAGTTGAGGTGACTGATGTAAATGGTGATTTTTTTCGAACATTTTAATAAACGATATTTTACCTTTCCTATAAATCGCAGAAGTCGTATCACATCCACTAAATGCGTGTAAAAATAAGATGTGTTTCTTAGAATAAGGGTATTTATCAAAACTTTTCGATGAATATAATTTTGTCTCCGCATTACCCTTACCAATTTAAAAAAAAAATTCTTGTTGATGTGATTGAGCTCGTCCTATCAAGATAACTAGCAAATCAATATCTTATTCTACAATGACGGAAGTTTTTCCTACATGTTCAGACTCTGCAATAGCTGTTTCTACAATGAGAACATCAGCATCATCTCTGGCTTGTTTTGTAGTGATATTAACAGCTTTTAATTTGTCGGTAAGCATGTCTATAAAGATTTTTTTATTAGATGTGTTCGATAAAAATTGTTCTTGGCTGATAGGCACATTCATTGTTTCATCAAAACGGAGTTCGTAAATAAAATAAATATTACATAAAAAATATATATTTTATAATTAATATCTATAAATATAGTTTATTAAATAATAAATAAAAAAATTTAATGATAATAATAGTATTTTAAGTGAATAATTAACTATATAACTTATTATTTATTGAATCCTACTGGCTGACTTCGCGTTACCGTATACACAGGTAAGCGGTCCCCCACTCTTTGCGCTCTATCTTAAGAAGGGTTGAAGGTACATAAAAGTACTTTAGACAAAAATTGAAGAGAATTTTCCATTCTACAATTTTTCTTACCATATTAAATGTCATAAAGTGTAAGGGAAACGAGATATTTGTAGAAAACTCATTTTCGTGACCTTTGACCTTTAATATCTTAAGTCGCGGACACGTGATTATATGAGACTTTTGAGGTAAGTTTTATACCATCAAAATAAAGACGTATGCAAATTTTCAGCTTATTATCTTTCATTCCGAGGTTTGCCCCCTTTTTTGCCTCATTTTACTGGATTATACACGTTTCAAGCGAATAATGTTATAGGTTATGTTAAATGTCGTTTCACATTAGATGAAGTACTAAAGAGAACCTTTTTTATTGTTATAATAATTTATAATAATGTCGCAGAGAACTAAACGAATTTTGGGATTACCTACTTGTTAATAATAATGCACAAGTAGCATCAGGTAAGTTGGTGTCATTATATTTATTTGAATATCTTCTTAAAATCTGAATGTTCTACTAGCATGGACAGTAAAAAAAGTTAATTTTAAAGGAACAGTCTAGGTATTTAATCATTTAAACGTTTCTTTTTTTTTATTTAAATTTTTTTATTTTTTTTGTTTTACACAACGAAAATGAAAGTAACGACGACAATTATACCGTTGACATTGATACCAATATATTTTCTTCTGATTATTCCGATGATGATCCGAACTATGTTCCCTCAGGATCAGAAGCAAAAACGAAAATTTGAATCTATCTGATAACAAGAGAAGTAATGTGTCATTGGACAAACTATCATTAAAAAGAAAGCGAAAAGTGATAGAAAAGGTTCAAATAGGAAGAAAACGAGTTAGAAATGAGAACGAATGGATTGACAAAAAAGTCAAAAGAGAACTTATATTAATAGTGGTCTGGAACATAAGAAATGCAAAGAGAGGTTTATACTTTCAAAGAAGATGAAGATTCCTTGTTAGGATAGTTGCAGATATAAATGTAATAGCATATTCAATTTTGAAACAAGACAAGTAATTTTTAGGAATTTTGGAAACTTGGAGATCATACCAGGCAGTGGGATTTTCTTGCAAGGTACGTGACACAACAAGGTAAAACGCAAATCACTGTAAACAATTCTAGAAGAAACTTTTCGCGCAAATATAAATTTAATATTGGTAATATCGAGAAACAAATTTGCAAAATTTTCAAGACAATGTTCTTGAATACGGTTGTGATTTCTGAAACATTTGTTAGCACTGCATTGAAGGAAAAAATAGTGAAGCTAGTAGGTACCATAGAATCAGATAAGAGAGGAAAACATAATACTAGACCGCACAAGATCCCGGATATTGTAAAAGATAACATTGTAGAACACATAAAATTATTTCCACTTGTACCTTCTCATTATACAAGGAATAACTCAAAGCGCATGTACTTATAAAAGGGGTTAAACATATCTGTAATGCACTGACTGTACGTGGAATATGTCAAACGCAAAAAATGGGATGCCATCGCTACAGTTAGACAACACAGGGATGTAGCCATGTTTTAAACAAAGAATCTATTAGAAATCTGAAAGATGCTAGTAAGGAATTGCCAAAAAGTAATCAACCGTTTTTAACAATATGCTTCGATTTGCAGAAGGTAATAGTAACGCCCAAGTCAGAGGTAAATAACTTTTATTATAAGAGTAAGCTTTCAGCTTATAATTTTACTATTTACGACTTGGGCAATAATCAAGGATATTGCTACGTATGGCATGAACAAATATCAAAAAGGGGCCGAATGAAATTGCAAGCTGTTTATGGCATTTTTTTAAAGGTGCAAAACAAGATGCCACTCGAAAAGTCGTGTTATACTCCGACAATTGCGAAGGGCAAAACCGCAATCGTTTTATTTTTTCGATGTTTTCTCATGCATCGGTGACTTTGGATCTGGAAATAACACACCGTTTCCTTGAGATGGGTCATACCCAGAAAGAAAATGACAGCATGCACGCTGTGATAGAAGTTGCAAAGAAACGACATTCGAATATTTATACACGTGACCAGTGGATTAGCTTCATAAAGATGGCAAAAGTTACTTCCCCACAGTATAGAGTTAAAGAAATGTTTCAAGAAGACTTTTTTAGTTTTAAAGCAATGGTTCAGGAACAGAACTGGAAGCTAACTAACACTGCGGAGATGATAAAGATAAGCAAAATAGGAAAATTCACTTCGAACCGAAGAAACCTTATAAAGGTTATTTTTTCCTACAGTTTTGCAGAAAATTACAAAGAACTCGACGTCGCAACATCAAAATTACGTAAACCCCAAGAATATAAACCATCACGTTCATACCAAGGTGCTTTACCAATTGATAGTAAAAAATTAAATGGTCTATTAAGTTTATATAAAGCCAATTTGATACCAGTAATTTACCAGGGATTTTATAACTTCCTGTGGCCATAATGTCATTATAAACAAATTGCTAAAAATAAAATGTCTGCTAATTTTACTTGTTTTATTATTGTAATATGTTTTTATAAATGAAATTTTTGTTGACGAAGACTGTAGTAACTCATTCAAAATCCAAAATCTAAAATATCTTTATGAAATTTATATTCGTTTGCAATAATTCTGATTGCACAAATAATTACTAAGTGAAAAAATAAAAAACGTAGTAGCGATAATTAAAAAATTACAGAACGTCAGTTTTTATAATTATTTTTAAATGCAATTATCTCGGATTGAGCGATTTTGAGTTACGACAGTTTCCGTTGGTAGGATCGAAATATGCTAAGTACATTGGAAAATTATGAATAATACTTGAGACAGGGACAATTCCCCGTCTGTGAAGGATCCCCCAGATAGAGATGTCATAGAGAATAACATGGATACCAGTAGCGCACCTAGAATTTGCCTCTGGAGGGGGGGGGGTTTGGTTGGTCACAATTTTTTTTTATAATGTTAGCTCCATTTTGAGTCCTTAAAATGTGTAAGTAACAGTGTCGGAATAGGGTCCTGGGGGGGGGGGTTTAACCCCCAACCCCCCCCCCCCTCGGTGCGCCACTGATGGATGCTAAAGGTGACAAGGTTTATAATTTAAATAATAAATATAATTCCACAGACATTGGACCATACTATGTTATTGTAGAACCTTGATTTAAATAGTCGATTATCAGCTGTCAAAGTTGGTCATTATTTTTTTGAAAACTCAATCTTAAAGAAAGACATTATCGATATTAAGTTGGTTGGTAAAAACAAAGTAAAAATTATATTTAAAACTTGTAATATTGCAAATTTCATTACAGAACATAAATTATTGTGAAGATAATAATTTAGTTTTTTACATTCCTAACTTCTTTAATCATAAAAAAGCTATTATTAGAGAAGTGGACACCTTTTGGACGAAAAATACATATTAGAAAATAGTGAAAGCGACAAAAAAGTTGTTGACGTTAAAAGAATGAAACGTAAAATTATTGATTCTGATAATGAGGTACAGTTTATACCAAGACAAATGGTCGTTTTAACATTTATAGGAAATAACTTGCCACACTTTGTTAAGATTAATTTAGTAAGATTTATTGTTGAACCTTACATTTACCCGGTTCTACAGTGTTTTAAGTGTCTCCGGTATGATCATACAGCTAAATATTGCAAAAGCACAATAATTAAATCTAAAAAATGTGGACAAATCCATGATGATAAAGAAGATGCCGAATACACTTATTAACAATTATTGTATATATTGTGAAAAACATAACCATAAATCTATATCAAAAGAAAGTCCAAAATATCAGGAACAATTTACATAAGATTAAAAAGATTATGTTTGAACAAAATGTATTTTTTAAGGAAGCCGAAGTTTTAATAAAGAATCCATCTTACTCCAAAATTGTTACAAATAATAAATTCGAAATTTTAAATAACCTCCACAATTTTCCTGAATTAAATGGTAATATCAACCCTAACAACTATTCTAACACAAGTAGTAAAAACTGGGTACCACGTCCCTCTACCCAACAACCTAAAAAACGAAAAGCAGTTTCTCCCGTTTCCGTAAATAAATCCCCCCTTTCAAAATAAAAATATAAATTCAAATCCTATTATTCCTAATCCCCACAGGGAATCTTTTCAATCATAGAAAAAAAAAATTAGAAATACAAATTTTACAAAAACTTCCAGATATTTTTTTTGAAAATCTGTTTAAAAATTTTTATTTAGTAATCCCAAATCAACAAATACTACACGAGACACAAATAGAATTAAGAACAATTTTAGGTACAATGCATTACAATGATTCTGATAGTGACAATAATTATTATTAAATGATAAATATAGTCCAATGCAATTTCTTTTCTGGAAAAGTCACCATTTCTTTAATATTAAAACCTAATAAAGATAGAAAATTCTTCCTATCATCCTATATCCTTACTATCATGTATAACTAAAACGTTTAAAAGAATGATAAAAACAAGGCTAGAGTGGTATCATATAGTACAATACTCTCTTACCAACTACTAAATATGGTTTTAGGAGGGGATATGGTACGTTGGATGCAGTAACACATTTAGTTAATGACATTCAAATAACGTCCTCTTCTAATAAGTATCTTGCTTCTATATTTCTTGATATAAAAGGGGCTTATGGCTCTGTTAACCTAAATATACTTAAATAAAAAATGGTTGATATTGGCTTGAGTGAAATGACTGCTCTAAATATATTACAATTATATTTCTCTCGATGTATATACATCAAAGACCATATAAATGTATTACACGGTCCAAGAATTGTTTATCATGGGTTATCTCAGGGATCAGTACTTAGTCCTACATTATTTAATATATATTCTGCGAATCTTCATTCACTTTTCTCTAATTTCATCAAATGTATCCAATATGCAGACGATGTCTGTATATACTCCATTCAAGATACTTATGATATATATTATATTACATACAGTACTTTTCGCAGATGATCAAGTCATTTTTGCACAAGACAGGGAGGATATGGAATATATGATAAGGAAATTAAAGGAAGAATATGAACTTTGGGGACTCAAGATAAATATCTGCAAGCCCGAATACTTATGTATTGGACCCGAGGTTGCAGATTTGAACTTAAGTTTAGAAGAAGAGACTAATAAGAGTTGTAAGGCTTTTAAGTATTTAGGGTCAATGATTAGCCAAGATGGTACTTGTATGAAAGATATAGAAATGAAAATAGCACGGGGAAAACAAGCCACAAGAGCACTTCATGGAGTAATATGGAACAACACTCTAACCAAAGAAAACAAAAAGAGGATATTTCAATGCATAGTGATGAATATTACCCTATATGGAGCGGAAGTATGGCCAATGACAACAACAATACGAAATAAAATAAGAACAGTTGAACTGGACTTTATGAGAAGATGTCTACAAATCACAAGAGTGGATAGAATAAGAACGGAGGAAATGTGGAACAGAATGGAAGTAAAATGCTCAATTACAAAAAAGTTGGAAAACAGAGCCCTACAGTGGTACGTGCATGTACAAAGAATGCCAGAGCATAGGTGGCCGAAAAGAATATTAAACTGGGACCCGCCGGGAAGAAGACGGACAGGAAGACCTGCTACAAGATGGAAAACATACGTCGAAAATGCTATGATAGATAGACACCTCAGAGAAGGTGACTGGGAGAATAGAGTGCTGTGGAGGACGAAAACGGCGAACTCATAATGGGAAATACCGAAAAAGAAGAAGAATAAGATACTTATGATGCTTGCATTGAAGCTCTAGAGAACGTTATGAATACAGTGATTGCATGGACAGAAGAAATAGGTATGACCCTTTCTACAGAAAAGTGTTCTATTATGTTTTTTAAACAGTATAGACTACGTGCACCGGGGAACCTTACCTTGTGTGGGCGTACCCTGTCGATAGTTAAGGAATATAAATATTTGGGTATCATAATTGACACAAAATTACTGTGGTCCAGTCATATACGTTACCTAATAAGTAAATGCGAGAAAGGTTTTAATTTACTTAAGTGCATAACAAATCGATGTTGGGCGCAACCTCTAGCTTTTATGACCTATAGAACCTATGTGCGATCCATCATTGACTACGGATGTTGTTTATACGGATCTTCAAGTAATACCAACCTTAAAAAAATAGATATAGTTCAATATAAATGTCTGAGAACTTGCATCGGTGGGATTATATCCGCGCCAGTGAATGCAATACTGGCAGAATGTAATGATATTCGTTTGAATTTACGAACTCAGTTATTATCGGAAAAATATTTGTTAAAACTAAAAGCCCTGGAGTCAAGCATGATCAACACATTAAGTCATATTGTAAAAGAAGACTTAACAAACCAGTATAGTGAACTAAAAAATTCTTCCCCAATAGTAGAAGCATTTACTGAGACCAATGGACTCCAAAATTTGTTTGGTAGTAACAAATTACAATACATGTACACCTTCCCTTTAAAATTTTTAATAAAAACACACAGAATTATAATTCCCAAGGATACTGAATCTCATCAAATAGTCTATAACAAAACTCTTATATTGACAGATGGATCTAAGACGAAGGAAGGGGTTGGTTGTGGTGTATCCAAAATACAAACCAATCATTGATATATAAATTACCACCTGTTTGTAGCATTAATACTGCCAAGCTCTTTGCAATTATAAAAGGTGTTACCATCCAATAACATACTCGAAGGAGTAATATTAACAGATTCTAAATCTGCATTAGACTCTATAAAAAATACAAAATTTGAAGGAATGAAGTATCCTATGTTGTTTAAAAAACATGATTGCAAATTTAAATATAACATTTACTTGGGTTAGAGGACATGTAGGTATACCAGGGAATGAAAAAGCTGATACTGTAGCTAAGGAAGCGGTGCAGAATGGAGTATTTTGCAATATTTATACAGTAAGGGATATATTTAACTGAATAAAAAATAAAATAAGACTAAAATGGGAACAGCAATGGGAGAATATTGTTGAAAAGTCTCAAAATAGATATTTCCAGATACACCTCTAAGGAGTAACTAAAGGAATTATCTATTTCACTTTTAAATCAAGTGTACCTATGGTTTCTTGGTAGAACAAAACGTGAGAGATTGAGATAAAACCATATTAAGTTTATGGACATAAAATTAAATAAATGTTACACATATGTAACATGTTCGAGACTTGTAGCCTACAAACCGTTAATTTCTCCTACCATTATAGCTGTACCGTTTGAATTTTCTAACATCGGATATTTTGTCAAAACGAGGGCAACAAGATTAGCTTTTGAAATATGTTTTAATTTTTCTGGTGATTACTTGGTCCACTGAATATAAAAAAATCATTTTCTATATTAGAGAAAAGAGTATTAAAAACACTGGACTCGCAAATTCCTCGACAGAATGCAGTAGGATCTGGGTACCTATAAATCAACAGGTTGATATCAGATTTTGAACTGTCTTTGCTTATGTAGTTAATTCTAGATGATGTGTTTCTGACCTTCTATTAACTCATTAAAGTTGATTATATTCTTATTACTGACTTATTCTTTCAGTATTTGTAACCAGAGCCTGCTATATTCTATTGGTGTGTTTGCTACACATTTTTTTCCATTTAGTAAGATATGTGCTGTTTCTTTGATATTTTTCTGTTTGCTGTCTGTTTCTGTCATGACTGATGATGCATCTTTCCATTGTAATATGTGCTTATTGTTTCAGGAATGTTTGCATATCTGACATCTGTTAAAGTCTCTGTTTTTAATGATTGATTCATCTTCATTGATCCTTAGTGGTCTTGAGATTTCTCCCAGATTAAAAAATTGTTGTATTCACAAAGTATTTAAACTCTACTTTGTGTTATTGGGTTTGATTTTGGAACCAATAGATGTTTTATTATCTATTAACGTTGTCTTTCTCTTTGTGACTATATTTTAGTTTAAGTTTAAGCTTATGTTAATCTGACTGTAATTTTTTTAGCCTTAGGTTCAAGACCTATTTGTCCAGACAATTGAGTGAATAAATAAAAACAATTAACTCTTATACTTCCTTTTAATTTACATCTGACAATTTTTTATTTCGTTCATTCACCCAATTTCCTAACCTTCCCATTGTAAACACTATTGGTGACTGTACAGAAAGGAATGAACAAGGACACACGGTTCACGCTAAGGTGCCCTTCATAGCGACTTTTTTTAAACAAACAATACAGGCAACAGTTAAAGGTAAATGACCTAAATGGAAAGACAGCGGGAAATACTACAATTAAAGTCCTATTATATAGCATTCACACACCACAGTTTATCTTGTACCTACTACTAAATATTCGGGAATAATTGAACGATGTGAAGGGATTACTACAATAGATTTATATTCATAAAGTATGTCATAATTAGTGTTATATTTAGAGCCAAAGAATAGAAGCCTTTTCTAATTGTACGGATAATGTGATAGATTGGGAAAAGCAATAGCTAGAGTCGGATATATTTTATTTGTCCACCATTTGTTTGTTACGTTTTTAACAGATACAAGATATTTTTCTAACAAGCTGTTTTGAATATTGGCGTTTAAGAATACATTTTCGTGTTACATGTAAAGGTGGCTGCCCAAATAAAATTCTGCCAAAATAGCTGATGTAGGAGTAGATTTGAGGGTTTCTAGGACTAACCTTAAAGCTTTGTATTCTATCCAATTCACTCAACACAAGATTTTATTGTTGATCCATAAAAAAGCTTCCATAGTCCAAAATTGATCTGGTATATGCTCTGTAAAATAATAAGTTTATTTTCGAGCCTGCTCCCCAATCGTATTGATTAACAGCCTTAACGATATTAAGGCTTTTTTCACATTTGTTAATACAATTATTAATATGCTCATTCCAGGTTAATTTGAAATCTCAGGGAACACCTAGGTATGTAAAACTGTTGTATACAGGAATTTCCAGCTTGTCAATCTGAATATTATTATAATATAAAATATTATAATATAAAAAAACCTGGATATATACAGAAGAACCTCGATATAATGACTTTAACGATTTTATATAATTTTTTTGTATTAGTAAATCTATATTTAGAAGTGACGCCAGCGTGAGAAACACATCGTTTATTTGAAATAATTCAAACTCATTAATAATGTAGGACTCATATACAAACAGAAAATGCTTCCCATATAGTAAAAGGAAAAAAGATTACCGAGGGTTAATATGTGTTTTCAGCTATTGATTGATGATGCAAATTTTATATAAGAATACCTTTAAGGCTTTTTGTAGATATAAATTTAGATTTGGAGAATATACGTAATTTTTACAAAAGTAAACGAATAGGTTAATCCATTGGATATTTTAATTTTCCCCAATGAAAATGAAATATTTTTTGTGTTAATCGATTTTCTATTCCAAACCTTTTATTTCACTATTGTAATATATGTTTGTATATATGATTTTATTTCTATTTAATTAAGTTAATTTTTACATTACACAAGACGACACTTTGGGCAAGAACACTCTACTAAAGACTCTGAAGTCTACTTGTGTCTTTAAGGACTTGAACGTACAAATAGTGCCCTATGAAACTGAAGACCAAAAAAAGTAACTGTGTTATAGGTTCTAGGATATAAAGGAATTATTGGTAACGATGATGCTGGTAGTCTTAATAAAGAAAGAGAAAAAAGAGAACTGTTTTACCGTATGCCGAAAAGTCGCATCGTGGAATATGCCGAAAATGGAAAACCAATTTAGTGCAACCTACTGGAAAATATTGAAAAGTAAAGGCAATCATAATCTTCTGCTAGCTACACAAAATACCTTTAGAGCTTCACAAAAGCTCAACTCATTTTAATTGCAGGGGTTCGACATTATTGAATTGACAATAGACTAATAGGTCTATAAGACTTAATTTTTCCATCGGATTTGCTGTTTTCAAAATCATGATAATATGAGCAATTCTCCATAATGCGGTATAAGAGAGAGTTGTTAGAAATTCATTAAATATTTTGTGTTTACTGTAACCCTTTTTTCGAGAATTCTTTCAGAATTTTGAGAGTAGGCAATGCATATACAGAGAAATTTTTCGGTATCAGTTCTTTTTGTATTTTCTGATAAACTTGTTTCTTCATATACCATGCCCATTACTGAATGTTGGATATAATATTGGCTATCACAATTTTATTCACCGCAGCTGTGAAGAGTGACGATGAATACTGATTAAACCACTCACTTAGGTTACGAAACCATGATGTTATTCTTCGGATACCTCTCTTTCTACATATTTTAACCTGAATAATAAGATGGAGAATTCCATATCACTCTGGGTGTCGCATGATATGGGCAAAATACTCTAATTTTTATTTTTATGATTTTCACTACCTCGGGTTGCTTTTTTAGATGTTCTAAAACCTCTTCGTTTGTCACCTTGTAAACCAAGTAGCCTTCGATACACTGACATTTCAAAAGTTTGAAGTAGTTTTAATAGAGATTTAATGAGCGTTCAACTTTCAACTCCATACAATATTGTCGAGAAGATGTACCATTTGACGAGTCTTATTTTTAGGTTAATATTAATACTCCATCCACATAATATTTTTTTTATTCGAAAGAACACTGCTCAGGCCTTTTCAATGTAGATTTGATCTGTGTGCTCATATCCCAATTGCAGTTTATATTAAAACCTAGATAAGCGATGTTTTCGTTTTTTTTTTATTTCAACACAATATTATGCTGTAATTATGTAAATGTTTATCGGTGTTTTGCTGACCACCATATATTTAGTTTTTAAAGTAATAAGTTTTATGCCAAATTCTTCGCATTCTCCAGAAACACTATCAGTAAATATCAAAACAGCTAGAAAAATGTATCAGAATCGCCTGGGAAGCTATCAAAATGTTGCAAGAGAAGCTTGGTCCATAATAAGCGATCTTCGAAATAAAACTAACATAGCTCAAACATTTTCTCTTCCAAACCGTAAAAATCTAAATGACTACTTCGTTAATGTGGGTAAAAATATAACATCAACTTATTTGTCAAAACAAGATCCTATTTCCTATCTATCCAATTCAAAAAAGGTCTCAAATTCATTCTTTATACGACCAGTTAATAAACCTGAACTGATCCAAACAATCAGTAGTATCAAAAGCAAATCTTCCTGTAGTACTGATGGACTGTCCATAAAAATTTTCTTAAATCTTCCAGAAAATGTGTTGGAAGTCCTGGTATCACTAATTAACGATTCCTTTGAAAAATGTATATTTTCAGAGTGCCTAAAGACATTATTATTCCTCTTCATAAGGGTGGTGAAAAATCGAATGTCTGCAACTATAGATTTATTGCCTTACTACTGGTCCTATCCAAAATTTTTGAGAGACTTATAAAAGCCCGACTTATGTCCTTACTGAAAACAACATTTTATGAAAACAACTAAATGTCGAAAACAACATTTTATCTCAAAGTCAGTTCGGCTTTTTCCCAAAGCAGTAAACAATAATCTTTACACTACCACTTTTTTGTAACTATGCCAAAGCTTTTGATTGTGTAAAACACGACATTTTGATCAAAAAAATAAAGTTCTACGAAATTCGAGGTATTTCTTGGAATTGGTTCCAATCTTACTTGACGAATAGGATACAACTAGTTAGAGCAAAGGATACTGACTCTAGTCACACAAGCATTGTACGTGGAGTACCACAAGGTTCCGTATTGGGTCCTCTACTTTTCTTTATCTTTATAAATAACATCACTAACTTAAAAATCGATGGAAGATTTTTTCATTTTGCTGATGATACCAATATTACCTGAGGAACTCTAATATTGCAACTCTTCATACAACTGTAACTTCTGATCTATTTAAAATAAAAACCTGGTCCGACTCTAATTTACTCTCTTTTAACGTGGATAAGATAGTAGCATTATCCTATAAAGGAGTTCTTCAACCCTTGCTTCTTAATAACAGCCAGATCAGTATCGTTGATTCTGTAAAATTTCTTGGTATTTTTATATACAGCAACGTTAAATGGTCCCTTCATATCGATTTGTTAAGTAAGGAACTAGCCTCAGCCTGCTATGCAATAAGATCTGTTTCGAAGGAAATTAATTTAGCAACTTCCAAAATAAAATATGTTTCTTTGTTGGAGTCTCATCTTTGATACGGCCTTCCTTTTTGAGGTTCTAGTACAGCTGCCCAATCTGATGTTACTTTAAAATTACAAAACAAAATACTGTATCTTTTTGGCCTCAGTAGAAAAACACATTGCAGAAGCTACTTCAAAAATCACGGGATTTTAACTCTTCCCTCTTTATATATTCTAGAAACTGTTTACTTAATTCGTAAACACCTACATGTTTTTCCAGAAAGACCTAACCATGACTACTATACCAGAAATTCAACCTTTGATGTGTACTTACAGATCCCGTCCACTGAGTTAGTAAAGAAATCTATATTATATTCGGCAAAAAAATTATACAACCATCCTCCTTTGCAAGTTAAATATACAACTTCTTTACTGAAGTTCCATAAATTGACAAAAGCGTATCTATCGGAAAGACCATATTATTCAGTGGAAGAGTTTCTTAACGAACAACTAAGAAATTAGACAAACTTAAAGAACAACTAAAGACTTTCGACAGGCATATGATAGCGTAGAAAGAAGCCAAGTATGGAATGCCATGGCGGAGTTCTCAATACCAAAGATCGGATGACCAAAGTCTGTATGGATGGTGGAAAGTACGTGTAAATAATAAACTGTCTGGTAGCTTTGAAATCCACAGTGAACTCAAACAGAGTGATGAGTTATCTTCACTACTTTTTAACCTTGTATTAGAGAAAGCCATGAGATCGGCCGAAATAAAAATAGAATTGCTATCGATTCAAGGTCCCAAGCTATTACTCGCATATGCAGATGACATAGATCTCGTTGGAGACTCCATCCTATCCACGAAAGACATCTTCAACAAGGTGAAAGGAGCAACAAGTGAAGTGGGGCTGAAGATTAATGAAGAGGAGACAAAATATATGTGTATAAATAGAACCACACGAAGAGACAGAATAGGACAAAATGTGACGATCAACACCTTCAATTTCGAAAGAAGACAACGTTTTAAGTATCTGGAGGCCGTAATCACAGCTGACAACGATGTAACTGAAGAAATAAAAGACAGAATCCAATCTGCAAACAGCTGTTTATTCGCACTGGATAAGCTCATAAAATCAAAAAATCTTACAAGAAGTTCAAAGATCAAAATCTATAAATCCATCGTAAGACCTGTAATAATATACGGATGCGAAACGTGGATCATGACCAAAGCAAACGAAGAAAAGCTCAGACGCTTTGAACGAAAAATACTTGGACCTCACCATGACATCACCACAAACCAGTATAAAATCAGAACCAATATAGAATTAAAAGCACTCGACAATGACGCCGATATTGTCCAAAAAATTAAATCACAGCGACTAAGATGGGCAGGCCACGTGCACAGACTTCATAACGAGAGACTTGTAAAACTGGTATGGGAGGAGATTCCCACAGGCAAAAAACCACTCGGACGTCCCAGAATGCGATGGAGAGATAACATCCAAGCAGATCTCCGGAAAATGAACATTCCATACGTTTAGGTACAAGCAACTAATGTATATATATATATATATATATATATACATATATATATATATATATATATATATATATATATATATATATATATATATATATATATTTGGGTATCACATGCAGCAACTTAAACTTATTCGTTAACTATTTCATAAGGTTTTATTTTTCAATTTGCAGTTTAGTTAAATTTTGCAATGGATTGTATATTTTATTATCTTTTATTTTGTGATATTGACGATTTATCTAATTTTAGTAAATTTTAATTGTTATAACCTTGTAAGCTTTGTCCATAAAACTATACACTTTTCAGTGACAATAAAGCATATTTCTATTCTATTCTATTCTATTCTATAATAACTGTAGTTCTTCCACAGAACTCCCAAGCAACACATATCTCAGATCACTGATCTTAATTCTGTTTCCGTTGACCGTGGTACCGACATCAACTCCGGTAAATGCCTCTTTGAGAATGTGCTCGAAGTACAGATTAAAAAGCAGTAGTTATAAGATGCACCCCTGCCTAACTTTACGGAGAATGTATATTGATTCAGAAGTATCTAGGCCAATTCTGACATTTGCTTGCTGGTGATAGTATAAATGCATAATTCTTAAGTCTTTGTCATCTATTCAGACTCGATCAAGAATTTCAATAAATTTTTCATGTTTAACCGTGTCCAAATACTTTTTAAATGTGACTCATAAGACTGACTGTCCTATAGTCATAGCACTTTTTAACATTTCTTTTATTTTTAGACGAATCACAAATAGATACTTAAGTCAGCCTGTTGAATTGATTGATTCCCTCTATTTCCAAGTATTTTAAGTATTTCTATTGCTATTTCATCTTGTCCTGTAGCTTTTCTGTTTTGGCTATTTTTATTGTATTTTCTAATTTTCCCATTGTTAGGGTGGGTTTAATGTACTCTTCCCATCTTCTTAGTTGATCCATATCGTTTACTATAAGGTTTTAGCTCCTTTACCGACAAAGTTGTGTAGACTTTTATTTCGCATACCAGTAGCTCCTTTTGTCTTTTTGGTAACTGAATACATCATGCTCCTTTTGTAGATCTTCAATTTCAAGACATTTCTCTTCAAATCATGCTTCTTTTACTGTTCGTATATTCCTTCATATTTTTTCTGTTACTGTATTTTTAAGGATCTTAGTTTTGAGCAACACAACACTCCCAGCAGTATATTTTAGGGTTGCTCAACGACCCTGGTCATATTACGACTTGACGTTACAATACACGAAAACTAATGCACAAGCAGACGTTAGCCTCACAGTTCTAAGTTCATTTGGCGATTAAAACTATTCATTGCACACTTTTTTGTACCAAAAAAGAATATTTTAGATGACATTCATGGTTTTTTTCCATTCTTTTAACAAAGTCCGTTGCTTATATGACATAAGAATATAATCGAGCCGATTTAGTAAGGAAAGAACATATTCGGTTAAGCTTACTACGTAACCATGAATATAGAACTACCTTTTTATACTGTATACAAAAAAAATATTAAAAACATTTACTTACTATCCTTCGTACAAACTGCAATCTGATATACACAGTCTATTAAATTCTTTTGATGAACCCTGTCGTAATACTATGTGGTATCTAAAAAATATATGAAGGTATTAGATTTTTTGATGTAGTATATCTCTGCTTGGCTAAGTAATGAAGAGATAATGAATAAGACGAAACCTATAGAACACATATATAGCCACAGACCTGATGCAATAAGAATGATACGTAGGTCCAGAGCAATATTAAAAACAGATGGACAACCTAGGATGGTTAAAGCGGCTATTTTTAGACGCTATTAAACGCTACCTGACAAATACTTGTACTTAATTAAGTACACGAACAAGTTAAAGTATATACGATGCAAAAATAAAATTAAAGACAGTCAAGATTTCCTTTCACGCAAAAATAGTCTATATATCTGTTGATACGTATTTCGCTTTAATAAAGCTCATCAGAACAGTTATTCATAGGCTTTCTCAACGTGAAAAATAAATCTTTTCCTGTCTTTGTGAAGCAACGATAAAATGGCTTCGAAACGGACGCAATAGCGACATCTGATATTAAATCCGTAAAATAGTTTCGAAACACAATTCAGATAACTGCCTTAATCTGAACCTTCTATAAATGCAAGGTATAACAGACGCTGATAAAGATGTTAATAGAGACATGGGGAATCTAAAATTTGCATTCCACGACATGTCTCCTCAGCTAAGCAGAAATCGTTAGCGAATTGGTTTCTTGTACTCATACAGAGTAGATCCGAATAAAAATAAAATTAAAGACAGTCAAGATTTCCTTTCACGCAAAAATAGTCTATATATCTGTTGATACGTATTTCGCTTTAATAAAGCTCATCAGAACAGTTATTCATAGGCTTTCTCAACGTGAAAAATAAATCTTTTCCTGTCTTTGTGAAGCAACGATAAAATGGCTTCGAAACGGACGCAATAGCGACATCTGATATTAAATCCGTAAAATAGTTTCGAAACACAATTCAGATAACTGCCTTAATCTGAACCTTCTATAAATGCAAGGTATAACAGACGCTGATAAAGATGTTAATAGAGACATGGGGAATCTAAAATTTGCATTCCACGACATGTCTCCACAGCTAAGCAGAAATCGTTAGCGAATTGGTTTCTTGTACTCATACAGAGTAGATCCGAATAAAAATAAAATTAAAGACAGTCAAGATTTCCTTTCACGCAAAAATAGTCTATATATCTGTTGATACGTATTTCGCTTTAATAAAGCTCATCAGAACAGTTATTCATAGGCTTTCTCAACGTGAAAAATAAATCTTTTCCTGTCTTTGTGAAGCAACGATAAAATGGCTTCGAAACGGACGCAATAGCGACATCTGATATTAAATCCGTAAAATAGTTTCGAAACACAATTCAGATAACTGCCTTAATCTGAACCTTCTATAAATGCAAGGTATAACAGACGCTGATAAAGATGTTAATAGAGACATGGGGAATCTAAAATTTGCATTCCACGACATGTCTCCTCAGCTAAGCAGAAATCGTTAGCGAATTGGTTTCTTGTACTCATACAGAGTAGATCCGAATAAAAATAAAATTAAAGACAGTCAAGATTTCCTTTCACGCAAAAATAGTCTATATATCTGTTGATACGTATTTCGCTTTAATAAAGCTCATCAGAACAGTTATTCATAGGCTTTCTCAACGTGAAAAATAAATCTTTTCCTGTCTTTGTGAAGCAACGATAAAATGGCTTCGAAACGGACGCAATAGCGACATCTGATATTAAATCCGTAAAAAAGTAAAAGACTTTGCTTCACAAAGACAGGAAAAGATTTATTTTTCACGTTGAGAAAGCCTATGAATAACTGTTCTGATGAGCTTTATTAAAGCGAAATACGTATCAACAGATATATAGACTATTTTTGCGTGAAAGGAAATCTTGACTGTCTTTAATTTTATTTTTATTCGGATCTACTCTGTATGAGTACAAGAAACCAATTCGCTAACGATTTCTGCTTAGCTGAGGAGACATGTCGTGGAATGCAAATTTTAGATTCCCCATGTCTCTATTAACATCTTTATCAGCGTCTGTTATACCTTGCATTTATAGAAGGTTCAGATTAAGGCAGTTATCTGAATTGTGTTTCGAAACTATTTTACGGATTTAATATCAGATGTCGCTATTGCGTCCGTTTCGAAGCCATTTTATCGTTGCTTCACAAAGACAGGAAAAGATTTATTTTTCACGTTGAGAAAGCCTATGAATAACTGTTCTGATGAGCTTTATTAAAGCGAAATACGTATCAACAGATATATAGACTATTTTTGCGTGAAAGGAAATCTTGACTGTCTTTAATTTTATTTTTATTCGGATCTACTCTGTATGAGTACAAGAAACCAATTCGCTAACGATTTCTGCTTAGCTGAGGAGACATGTCGTGGAATGCAAATTTTAGATTCCCCATGTCTCTATTAACATCTTTATCAGCGTCTGTTATACCTTGCATTTATAGAAGGTTCAGATTAAGGCAGTTATCTGAATTGTGTTTCGAAACTATTTTACGGATTTAATATCAGATGTCGCTATTGCGTCCGTTTCGAAGCCATTTTATCGTTGCTTCACAAAGACAGGAAAAGATTTATTTTTCACGTTGAGAAAGCCTATGAATAACTGTTCTGATGAGCTTTATTAAAGCGAAATACGTATCAACAGATATATAGACTATTTTTGCGTGAAAGGAAATCTTGACTGTCTTTAATTTTATTTTTATTCGGATCTACTCTGTATGAGTACAAGAAACCAATTCGCTAACGATTTCTGCTTAGCTGAGGAGACATGTCGTGGAATGCAAATTTTAGATTCCCCATGTCTCTATTAACATCTTTATCAGCATCTGTTATACCTTGCATTTATAGAAGGTTCAGATTAAGGCAGTTATCTGAATTGTGTTTCGAAACTATTTTACGGATTTAATATCAGATGTCGCTATTGCGTCCGTTTCGAAGCCATTTTATCGTTGCTTCACAAAGACAGGAAAAGATTTATTTTTCACGTTGAGAAAGCCTATGAATAACTGTTCTGATGAGCTTTATTAAAGCGAAATACGTATCAACAGATATATAGACTATTTTTGCGTGAAAGGAAATCTTGACTGTCTTTAATTTTATTTTTATTCGGATCTACTCTGTATGAGTACAAGAAACCAATTCGCTAACGATTTCTGCTTAGCTGAGGAGACATGTCGTGGAATGCAAATTTTAGATTCCCCATGTCTCTATTAACATCTTTATCAGCGTCTGTTATACCTTGCATTTATAGAAGGTTCAGATTAAGGCAGTTATCTGAATTGTGTTTCGAAACTATTTTACGGATTTAATATCAGATGTCGCTATTGCGTCCGTTTCGAAGCCATTTTATCGTTGCTTCACAAAGACAGGAAAAGATTTATTTTTCACGTTGAGAAAGCCTATGAATAACTGTTCTGATGAGCTTTATTAAAGCGAAATACGTATCAACAGATATATAGACTATTTTTGCGTGAAAGGAAATCTTGACTGTCTTAAATTTTGTTTTTATTCGGATCTACTCTGTATGAGTACAAGAAACCAATTCGCTAACGATTTCTGCTTAGCTGAGGAGACATGTCGTGGAATGCAAATTTTAGATTCCCCATGTCTCTATTAACATCTTTATCAGCGTCTGTTATACCTTGCATTTATAGAAGGTTCAGATTAAGGCAGTTATCTGAATTGTGTTTCGAAACTATTTTACGGATTTAATATCAGATGTCGCTATTGCGTCCGTTTCGAAGCCATTTTATCGTTGCTTCACAAAGACAGGAAAAGATTTATTTTTCACGTTGAGAAAGCCTATGAATAACTGTTCTGATGAGCTTTATTAAAGCGAAATACGTATCAACAGATATATAGACTATTTTTGCGTGAAAGGAAATCTTGACTGTCTTTAATTTTATTTTTATTCGGATCTACTCTGTATGAGTACAAGAAACCAATTCGCTAACGATTTCTGCTTAGCTGAGGAGACATGTCGTGGAATGCAAATTTTAGATTCCCCATGTCTCTATTAACATCTTTATCAGCGTCTGTTATACCTTGCATTTATAGAAGGTTCAGATTAAGGCAGTTATCTGAATTGTGTTTCGAAACTATTTTACGGATTTAATATCAGATGTCGCTATTGCGTCCGTTTCGAAGCCATTTTATCGTTGCTTCACAAAGACAGGAAAAGATTTATTTTTCACGTTGAGAAAGCCTATGAATAACTGTTCTGATGAGCTTTATTAAAGCGAAATACGTATCAACAGATATATAGACTATTTTTGCGTGAAAGGAAATCTTGACTGTCTTTAATTTTATTTTTATTCGGATCTACTCTGTATGAGTACAAGAAACCAATTCGCTAACGATTTCTGCTTAGCTGAGGAGACATGTCGTGGAATGCAAATTTTAGATTCCCCATGTCTCTATTAACATCTTTATCAGCGTCTGTTATACCTTGCATTTATAGAAGGTTCAGATTAAGGCAGTTATCTGAATTGTGTTTCGAAACTATTTTACGGATTTAATATCAGATGTCGCTATTGCGTCCGTTTCGAAGCCATTTTATCGTTGCTTCACAAAGACAGGAAAAGATTTATTTTTCACGTTGAGAAAGCCTATGAATAACTGTTCTGATGAGCTTTATTAAAGCGAAATACGTATCAACAGATATATAGACTATTTTTGCGTGAAAGGAAATCTTGACTGTCTTTAATTTTATTTTTATTCGGATCTACTCTGTATGAGTACAAGAAACCAATTCGCTAACGATTTCTGCTTAGCTGAGGAGACATGTCGTGGAATGCAAATTTTAGATTCCCCATGTCTCTATTAACATCTTTATCAGCGTCTGTTATACCTTGCATTTATAGAAGGTTCAGATTAAGGCAGTTATCTGAATTGTGTTTCGAAACTATTTTACGGATTTAATATCAGATGTCGCTATTGCGTCCGTTTCGAAGCCATTTTATCGTTGCTTCACAAAGACAGGAAAAGATTTATTTTTCACGTTGAGAAAGCCTATGAATAACTGTTCTGATGAGCTTTATTAAAGCGAAATACGTATCAACAGATATATAGACTATTTTTGCGTGAAAGGAAATCTTGACTGTCTTTAATTTTATTTTTATTCGGATCTACTCTGTATGAGTACAAGAAACCAATTCGCTAACGATTTCTGCTTAGCTGAGGAGACATGTCGTGGAATGCAAATTTTAGATTCCCCATGTCTCTATTAACATCTTTATCAGCGTCTGTTATACCTTGCATTTATAGAAGGTTCAGATTAAGGCAGTTATCTGAATTGTGTTTCGAAACTATTTTACGGATTTAATATCAGATGTCGCTATTGCGTCCGTTTCGAAGCCATTTTATCGTTGCTTCACAAAGACAGGAAAAGATTTATTTTTCACGTTGAGAAAGCCTATGAATAACTGTTCTGATGAGCTTTATTAAAGCGAAATACGTATCAACAGATATATAGACTATTTTTGCGTGAAAGGAAATCTTGACTGTCTTTAATTTTATTTTTATTCGGATCTACTCTGTATGAGTACAAGAAACCAATTCGCTAACGATTTCTGCTTAGCTGAGGAGACATGTCGTGGAATGCAAATTTTAGATTCCCCATGTCTCTATTAACATCTTTATCAGCGTCTGTTATACCTTGCATTTATAGAAGGTTCAGATTAAGGCAGTTATCTGAATTGTGTTTCGAAACTATTTTACGTATATACGATGCATTACGAGGCGATTGTCGTGTAAACGTAGTGCTTCTACTTGGCGTAATACTTGTCACCTTTGAGTTAAAGCAGTGTACCGTACTGTGGACGGTAAATACAAAAAATTGTATGTTGAGTATAACAGCAACTTCATATATAGACTAGGCGGGATCTGTAGAAATTCAGACCATAATGGACATTTTCCATAGGAAGCTATTTTTTTGCTGGAATCCCTTCAGGATGTGCCCAATATCGATAATCACGATATGCGCCAGTCGCAAACCTTGTGATAAATTTTTTATTTAACAAAATCTGAAAACAATTGAAATTTTCTCATTTTTTTGCTCCTATTTTCGTTTATAATTCGAAAAATATTGATCCTAGAGAAAAAAATTATAAGAAGTAAAAAGTTTCGCTATTCAATTTTACACAATATTTCGTTAGCTAAAAATTGAAAATTTAATGTTTATTGTTGAAAAAATAGCAATAATTGGAAAAAAAGTACAAAAAAATGAAGTTAATCCTTTAAATGTTTTCGACTTTCTAAACTTGACTTACAAGCTCCATATTCCGCATAAAAAAACTTTTTAATATGTTTAAAACGTGTGCTAAATTTTGTTAAGATCGGTCGGATAGGTTTTGCATAATAATTTTGCAATCCAGCCTACTGGAAAAAAATCGCAAATTTTCAAATTTATAGTAGGCCCCAAATAAGCCTTTTAGATAGTTCCAAATTTTTTTTACATATAAAGAAAGGGTTAAACTTTCAAACACTTTTTGTAAAATTCAAATCGGTTTACTAGGAGAGCCTAGAAATTTTTTTAAAGTTTTAAACATTTTTTAGGCTTATAAACAAATTGAATAACTTTACAAGCTTTAAACATATCAATTTCAAAATTTATAAGGTTGTGATACAACCTCTGCATTTTTTTATCATGGAAAAAGCAAAATTGTTAAATTCTTTTCAACAAATAATGATATATCGCAAGAAGCAACCATTTTTAATGAAAAAAGTGCCACTAAGGAAGAAATTAAACGCAGCGGATGTAAAATTATATCGGCATTGTATATGGGCCACTCAAATTGCGATTTTACATTGAATAAAATTCGCTACTTGTGCTTTAATAAAGGTTGCAAAAATAAAAATTTTCAATTGTTCATGCTGCCACCAACACAATCTGCAGCTGAGCAACACTCGCTTCATGTATATTTCCAAGTACAGCAGTGGCTTGGAAATAACCTGAATGCTACTGAGTGGGGGTGGGAACTAACTCAAAATGGTCTTGAGCCAATACAAACTGAGCAGGTATTACTACCTGACACTGATTATTCAGAAATATTAGTTGCAAATGTAAAAAACTTTGTTCAAAAATGGATTCCTTAGATTTTCTAGAGGCACAAGATAAAGCTACAGATGAAGGAGAAGAAACATTAAATTTACAGATCGAGGATGAAGATATTGAAATGGAAAATGAAGGTTTTGAGGAAGAAATAAGACCTGAAGATTCTTGTCCTTCCAAAAAAAGTAAGACTTAAAAAAATTATTGAAGATTGAGTCAAAATAAAGTTTATTTATGAAAAAAAAATTTTTTTTTCGTTCGCCTTTGTTTTAACAATTTAAATTATTTATTAACAATTTATAAATACATATTTGTTTACTAAAAGTAACAATTTTACTTCAATGTATAAATTGCAAGCTCAAAAAAATGCATGAAGAAAAAATGCAATTACTTGTTTAACATACAATTGTTTATTGCAAATTTCCCAATTTGCAATTAAAAATGGCATTTAAAAATATGATATTTGAAATCCTTGTCGTCCTAGACATCAATTAAAAAAAAAAGCCTAATATATAAGCCTTGTTTATAAGCCTAATATATATATATATATATATATATATATATATATATATATATATATATATATAAAAAATGTTTAAAATTTTAAAATATTTTCTAGGCTCTCCTAGTGAACCAATTTGAATTTTACAAAAAGCGTTTGAAAGTTTGTGCCTTCCTTTATATGCAAAAAAAATTTGCAACTATCTGAGAGGCTTATTTAGGGCCTACTATAAATTTGAAAATGTGCGATTTTTTTTTCAGTAGGCTGGATTGCAAAATTATTATGCAAAAACCTATCCGACCGATCTTAACAAAATTTAGCACACGTTTTAAACATATTAAGAAGTTTTTCTAGGCGGAATATGGAGCTTGTAAGTCAAGTTTAGTCGAAAACATTTAAAGGATTAACTTCATTTTTTTGTACTTTTTTTTCCAATATTGCTATTTTTTCAACAATAACCATTAAATTTTCAATCTCAATTTCTAGCTAACGAAATATTTTGTAAAATTGAATAACGAAACTTTTTACTTCTTATAATTTTTTCTCTAGGATCAATATTTTCCGAATTATAAACGAAAATAGGAGCAAAAAAATGAGACATTTTCAATTGTTTTCAGATTTTGTTAAATAATAAAAAATTTAGCACAGGGTTTGCGACTGGCGCATATCGTGATTATCGATATTGGGCACATCCTGAAGTGATTCCAGCAAAAAAATAGCTTCCTATGGAAAATGTCCAATCCAAAACAGATCCCGCCTAGACTAATATACGACTTGACTACATCACAAGTAATACTTGTCATGTGCCGCATAGTGATTGCCGTCTTTAGGAGTGCGAAACTGAAAAATAAGGTAGACGCACAATGGGCTGTACAGCAAATGATAATGATGATAGTATTTGTGGTATATAAATAATATTAGATTATTGCAAAGACTTCATAGTACTCAGTTCATTGATCTCATACAAGAGTTTCTAATAATAAAGTTATACAACTATTTTAATGTCTCATACCAATAATTATAATCTGTTACCAAATTTTAACAATTGCTTGTTTTTTAAATTTTCTTTGTTTAACGTTTCACCTTTTAGATGAAAGTATAGTTATGAAAATACAGCTATTAAGTACAAAACATTTTCTTGTAAGGTGTTCTTCGTCAGTGAGTATTTAAAGAAAGTTAAAAGATGAAGCAAGTAATTTCGTGTATCGATTCATCACTATGGATGGGACTTGGGTATATCATTATAATCCTGAATTAAAACAAAAGGCTAAAGGGTGGTGTGTATCTGGTTCTTTGACTCCGAAACGAGTTCATGTCTAGAAATCGGCCAAGAAGGTGTTAGAGGTAACAAATTTTGACAAGAGCTATGAGTCATGCCGATACAGTAGGTAAACAAGTTTACCTGTTATTTACAAGGTCATAGCTCTTGTCAAAATCCATTACCTTTACCATCAGTTTTTTGGAATGGGAAAGGAATTTTGTTTGTGGATTACTTGCAAACTGATAAAACAATAAATTCTGAATATTACTATAACCTTTTAGATTAGTTGAAGAAACAAAATCGTAAAAAAAGGACCGGTTTGCCAAAGAAAAAAGTAATTTTTTATCAGGACAATGCACCGTGTCATATGACCATTTTGACAATGGCTAAAACCCATTAACTACAGTTCGAATTATAGGAGCATCCACCGTATTCACCAGGTTCGGCTCCTGGCAACTTCCATATGTTTTAATACCTTAAAAAAATCATTCGGGTGAAGCGTTTTTCATCAAATGATGAGGTCATAATAGCTGTGGAAGCGTATTTTGAAGTTTTTCCAGATTATCAGTTCAGGGATGGAATTCATAAATTGGACTCTCGTTGGACCACAAAATTATTTGTTTATTTCGGTAAGTATATATATATATATATATATATATATATATATATATATATATATATATATATATCATGATTTGTACACGTGGTTATATAACAAAGGTTATGTCTCATGCAGCAGTCGAGTACCTCGTTCGTTCATTGTACCTATGTGGTGGTAGTACATGGCAAATTCTTCTTTGTCTTCGTTTAGTAAGTTATCTCTGAATAAGAAAATCGACTCCGCCTCCTAAATTATCTGCAATTCCTGCAGAGTAAAACAAATGTTTTGATATTAATGTCAGTTGTTCTTCGCGTATTCTTCATACCTCAAAAATTCCAATGACATCTGGCGAGTGAGGTACCATGTTGGCCTATGTATACTATGGATCTGGCCTATGGACAGTATGGTCATTTGGATCTGATTTCCTTATGAGTCATAGAAAAATGCAAAAGCTCGTGTAATCAGCTTCTCGTGTACCAAATATGTGAAGTAGGTATGTTGATAAATATTGTTACTTACGGTTCGTTAACTTTACTGGTCCCAAGACATTGTGAATCGTTGTTTTTGTTGTCTAAATGTTTAAGATTTTTGTTGTTTCTTCCACATATATTTCCACAGTCATCGTAACCATTTATAGTTCTAAATATATCTCCATTAAAAACACAGTAAGCCAAAAAACATATCTGAAAAAGACAATTATTAATTTTTGTTTGCATAAAACACTGAAAACTATTAGTTTTCTGATCTTAATTTTCTCAAGATTTATTAATTCCTCTTAGATTTAGGAGTGAATTATTTCTCTAAGTATCGAGTTTTCTAATCAATAAAACTTCTATTCTTTTTATTTTATTTTATTTTTTTATTTAGAGTAACTTTCATTTTAAATATTTTTTCCATTCTAAAAATTACATACTCAATATAGTGTTGGATACTAATTGTGGTATGTTTCTACGATTTTATCTATGTATATATTGATAATTACCGAAAGTTACTTATTGCCTAAAATAAAAAATCTATTGATTGATTTGATATATTTTAAATGTTAAGTGACCATAAGAAATGAATATTTCGTACTTATTTCTATATTTTTTTCACGTTATGTGGATTCAATATTACACACCACTATACTGGAGTAGCAATGAAGAATTCTTCTCTCTACCGAGCAAGGACAGAGAAGAGAAAGAAGAAACAAAGGAAACAGGAAAAAGAAACAAAAGAAATAATCTAAATACAACCAATCCAAGAAAAAGATGCCGAAAATATAAACCAAACAAAAAAATAAAGCCAAACCACTTGTAATTAAATTACAGTTATTTAATGAGACATGGGCTATACTGAAAATAGCTGAAGAACAAAAAATATTCACAGTAAACAATATATTAAGCAACCCTGAAAAGAATACCTGATACAAACAAAAAATGCAGTAAACTACCGCAAAGCTACTAATATTCTGGAAGAATACCTATAATAAAAAAATCGACTATCACCAAATCAAGACTTGAGATAAGTAGCCGAGGAATTGATCGCTAAATGCAATGTTGACCCAATAGCATCATGGGTATGAAACCAAGAAATGAAAGTAAAAAACCGCTTCCAATGCACATAATGAAAGTGGATAAAAAAGATCTATACAAATTAACAAATTAACACATCATTAACATTAGGTATATGAAAGTGATGATAGAAGACCTCAGAAAAAACCTTAGCGAGGAGTGCAAACCCTCCAGGGATAGACAAGCAAAGTGCAATGAAAGTAAGGTCCATTCGCTCATCTCGGGTATATTTTGACAGATTCATAGCTGGAAACCGACAACACAAAAGTTCCTATCGCACAGTATTAACAGCTTAAATAAACTTTTATTACAGACTTCTTTCATTAAAAAAAATATTATAAATAGTGGAAGTGTATATTAAACCCCTAAAATTTTTGGTAGTATATATTTAAAAAATATATATCAGTTGGTATAATTTAACATATTCCAGTAAGTATTTGTATTAATGATGCTTATAGTTTTATTATTTGTTATTATACATTATATGGTGTAAATAAATAAATATTGATTGTCGGTAATTCGTAAAGTTCTATTTTATTTAAAGCAGCTTATAAAAGAAATGTACACAGTACTATTTCACCGTATGGCACTATATGCAGAACGGATAGTAGGAAAATACTAGACTGATTTCAGAGGTAGTAAATCGACAATTCATCAAATTGTAACCCTAAAACAAATTTTAGAAAAAAACACTGGAATATATCAATGATTTTCATCACATATTTATAGACTAAAAAGCAGCCTGCGACTCTGTGAATAGAAGAGAAATGTTCAAAGCAATGAAAGAGCTAGGAATACCGAAATCAGTTGGTAAATTTAACAAATTTAACTCTTAAAAAAGTTGAATGTAGAGTACGAATTTAGGGGGAACTGTCTGAACCTTTTAAAACAAATAACGGGCTGCACCAGGGAGACCCTCTCTCCTGTATACTGTTCAATCTGGCTATGGAAAAAGTAATATGTATGTCACAAATCACAACCATTGGTTCAATATATAATAAATCAGTGCAAACACTTGCCTATGCTGATGATATCAATATTGTTGGTAGAATGGAAAATGCTGTACGAAAGGCATATAATAAACACCAACAAAACGAAGTATATGAATACAAGCACTCAACGACAAATCTTACGACCACTTGTTATAGAAAACGATCTCATCGAAGCAGTGAACGAATTTGTATATCTGGAAGCGCTCCTTAACACTGATAATAATACTACCGCAGAGATAAACCGCATTTGCTATTTAATTTTGCTTTGGAACATGCAATAAATAAAATATCGTCGTAGCTGATAGAACTTTTGCCAATCAAGGTTCCAAACTGACCTTTGCTGATGACATATTCTACAAGTGTCGTGAGAGAAAGGGCAAAATATATGATAGTCACCAATAAAATCTAGGCCTAGAATTAGGCAGAACATTACTCTTAACAACTACAACTTCGAAGTAATAAAGGAGTTTAAGTATCTGAAAACAACAGCCATAGATGATAACCAAGTAGAAAAAGATTTCAGCAAAAATAACGACTGGGAATAGAGCATTATACTTTTTTTAATATTAATGAGATATTCGCTGTTAAAAAGACAATATAAGTAACACTACAATCATTCGTCAATTATTCGTCCAGTTAAAACTTAGGGCAGTGAAACCTGGACCATTTAACTAATGTGATAAGATCAAAGGACAACATAGTATTAAAACGCATTGTACGTTTGTTTACATTAATATTAGATATGTATAATATATACAATATATAAATATATATCTTATACAATATAAGATATATAAAAATAATTACTAAATTCACTAGACAGTTCGGACTCGGAATAGCGAACCGACTATACCCTGCAAGCTACCAAAGATGTCCAAAAATGCCACAATGGAGTAAATCGAAAGGATTTAATATTATCCAACACAATAGAAATCAAAACACGAGAAAATCAAACGTGTCTTACGCACAGGCAACACGAAAGAAAACTCCAGTCACAAAAATATATACCAGTGCAATAATAAACGAAGATCAACAAATTGAACTCAACAATATGGTCAACCAGCTGGTTCAAATAATATTCTAAGAAGCGATAAAGAACTTTAAGTTTTCACTTCCCAACTAAATGTACAATTAAGGGGATACATGAGAATAGGTTCCTGGAATGGGGGAGGATGACGAATAAACGCAAAACAAATGCAAATCTGTTGAACGAGATATTCTACATATTAGAAATGGACATAGTAAAGATCTAGAAAATAATATTAATAATAACAAAACGAATACAGGCAAATCTGGAGAAACACCCATCCTACTTAAAAGAGGAATAAAGTATAGTATCCAACGAACATCAGTACTAACGACTATGGAAGCAACGGCAATAAAAGTACAGATGAGACAAGAAGAGATAAGGATTACCTCAATATACGTGACGCCAAGAGATATACTAAATGACGACGACCTGGATGCATTCCTTAAAATAGAAGAACAGCCATAATCATAGGAGACTTAAACACTAGATATACAAATTGGAATGATAGAGCTACAAACAAAAACGAAAGAATGCTAATAGAGAAGATATCATGGAGATTAGGACCATCAAACCAACACACTACTAGAGAGGAAATACCCTACCAAGCTATCTGGACTTAGTAGTGGCCAAAAATCAATCACTACAAAATACGAATACGTTACACAAAGGAAACGCCATACTACTATAAATAGGAACTTAAGAATTGGAACGCCCACCAACAAGGCAAAAAATGAAAACATATTGGACAAACTTCAAGAAATAAGTGGGCGAAGGCATTGGAAACATCCCAATAAATGAAAATCCACGGGATCTAGAGCAGAAAGTCCTGGAGTTTGACAATATCATAAAAGAACTAAGAAATACTACCAGGGAAGAAGAACATACGATCCATAGGGGTAGGTTAAGAGAAATAAATACCATAAAAAATACCATAAACGAACAGAAATGATAAAGAAAAAGAACAGAGCCAAAAGAACAAGAATCCAGGAAGACAGAAACAGGGCAAACCGACTAAATCCACATATCAAACGGGCACAAACCTACAGAGGGCAAACATGGGATGAGTACGTAAAAGAAATGGAAGAACGAGGACAGAATATAAAAGAAATATACAAAGAATATTAAAAAATGAAGAAAAGTAGTGGAAGAAAAAGCAGAGGTGATTAGGAGGACTCTCTTTCTCTTAAGAGAGAGAGAGATAGAGAGAGAGAGAGGGAGCGAGGGAGAGAGAGAGAGAGTAAGAGAGAGAGTACATTAATTTATCACCGACATCAGGATATTGACTTTATCGAAAGAGGGCATTATCGCCCAAATATCTCCAAGGAAAATAAGGCTAAAAAAGCACTTGTACCGGACAAAATAACAAACAGGGTTACAAAGTATCTTCCAATCAAACCCATAGTTTATTTAACAAATATTACAAATGTAATATTGAGATAGAGACTCTTCACAAACCGATGGAAAGAAGGTCGTGTGATAATGAATCACAAACCAAGGAAGAATAGCATTTTCCTGCCAAATTACAGGCCGATTACTTTACTTCCAGCGGGGCCATGACATGACTAATCATCTCGTACCATGGCAACCGGAGGTTCAGGGTCCGAATAGGAAAACTCCTGCCCGAACGCGGAGCCCCGGAGGCCGGAGTACCACAGGAGGTAGTATTGCAACCCCTACTGTATAGAATATACACAGCTGACGTTTCATGAACATCCTCAACTCTACTCAGCCCATATGCAGACGACACTGCTATAGTGGCGGGACATAGAAACCGCCAGCAATGCAGCCGTGGGAAACCTACAGACTGTAATGGATATGATACGACTGATAATCGAGTGACAGCTGTTGGTATTTGGAATCACCCTTAAACCAGAAGTGTCATAGGATGATATTATTTTATAGTGGTCAGTAAAATAAATTTTATAATTTAAAATAACATTTTTAACATATTTGCTGCTACCTATTTATGAGTTACTTACTCTTGGTGCCACATATATATTCAGTAACATTAGTAGGGAGCCAATACGAAATTTAAAGACAGTATATTAATTTCTATCGATTATCTTCAAGGTTAGTTCAAAAATATAATTTTGGCTTGGGGTAGGAGAAAAAAAATTGAACGCCCAAAGGCATGACTGGCACCTGACTACTGTGATAATTCCTCTATACCACCTGACGCCGAAAGCACTCAAAAGTATTAGGAAACTGAAGTTAAAAATTTAAAAAAATTTTTATATCTAAACACAAAACAAAATATTCTTACAACAGAAATTCAAGTTGTTACTTATGAGCTACTATGCAACAGTCCAAAAACGCCGGGAGCCTTATAGCAAAGATTACATTCATACAATGTTTCTACATGTGATCCCTTCTCAGCACATTTCGCATAGCGTTTTCGAATAACTCTTTCTTTTTCGCTCTTTTCTTGACACTTTGTCACAATATGTTGCTTCATAAATGACGGCTCTTCAGTTAGTTCTGAATAATTATTTCCACAATTTGTGAACGCCAGAAGACGACAGTGGCACCTCACTGAAGTAAGGCAAAACGCCTTTTGGCGACAGTGGTACCTGACTCTCGAACGAAAAACGAATTTTGGTAACAGGTCTCAGCGAATGTGTTAAATGAATTTTATTAATTGTATTCCGTAATTTTTCATAATTTATATGAATTTATAATAATGATAATTACAATAAATTATAATTTTATGTACAAAACTAGTTTTACGGTAAATAACTTTTGTTTGTTTAAAGGACTCTTAAATTTGATTACTACATATTTGACAATGCAATATTTGATGTGTTTAGCTCGCAAGACCTCAATTAAAAATAAACATCAAAATTGGTTAATAAATAGAAGTGTAGAAAATTGAAATATTTGAGCGCGACGTGATTTTGAACGCGTAAAATCAATTCAATTCGGCAGCGATAGCCGCTCTCCTGTCAATTTTTGGACGGACGAGCTACTTTTAATTGGCATTTCAACTAACTTGTAGCTAATGTAAATTTGTACCCAATTAGTGCTTTGTATAATAAATGATTTTATTTAAAAAATAGATCTTAGAACCTTATTATTTTATTACAAATCGTAGTTAACTTTGACCGATCATAACTCCAGAACTACTGAACCGATTATCTTATTTTTTTTTCTATTGCACCGACTTTCGACTCTTTCTTCGGTTCGACGCAACGTCCTTTTCGAAAATTAAAATCGATCAACAATTGATAAAGTTATTCAAATTGTTTATAAGCCTAAAATTTAAAGAATATTTTACAAAATTCACTGGGCTCTTCTAATCGACTGATTTTACATGTTCAAGATAGTTTTGAAATTTTGAATGCTCTTCTATTTATGTAAAAACAACAAGTATCTAAAAGATTTAATTTTTAATCTGCATAATTTTGAAAATTATTCATTAAAAATAATTAGATTGCAAAATTATTTTGCAAAAAATATTAAATCGATTTTAATGAAACTTGTGTGATGATTAAACATATTAAAAAGGTTTTCTCGGAATATGAAGGTCTTTGTTTAGTTTGAAAAATAAACTCACAAAAAACCTTTTGTTTTTTAACAGTTTTTTTCTGTTTTTTAGTATTTTTTCAATAATAATAATTAAGATTTGAAACTATCATTGTCTTATGTAAAATTTAATTATAAAACTTTTATGTTCGATACAAAATTATTCTAAAACTAATAGTTCTTGAGATATATGCGAAAAAAAGAGGAAAAATATCGAATTTTTTTAAATATTTTCAAATTTTGTTTAATAAAAAGTTAAGACCACATTTTACAACTCACGCGCAATGAAATTACTATTATTTATCGTTATATTTTGGAGCGATTTATGCACAAAAACTGCAATTACATGCTTCACATGCATCTCAAAATATAGGGCCACCCGAATAAATCATTTTTTGTTTACTGTAATAACACAGAATACTATGTGCAGCTCGTGCAAAAAGCATTTATTGCTCACTAAGTTAAATTGTCCAATAGAGCAGTCGGGCCGAGTAATAAACATTCACTTCTTGATCGTATTGAATAAACAACTATTTAGTCTAAAAAACCTGCGTTTTCATTGTTAGCCCACGCAATTATAGCAATTATAAAAATTATTAAACGTACACACTTACCAGAGCTGTTAAGAACACTATAAATACTATCAAAAAACAAACATCGGTTGAAGTTCGATTTTTTGCTTTACATTTTTCGCTATCTTCTGATTCAGATTTCTGGAAGTCTTTAAATTTATTTACCTAAAAATTAAAATCAATTAACATCCTTAGAGACGGTATTTTTGATATTCATCAATAGCAACTTATTTTATAATTATTAAATTATTAAAAATAACCATTCTCTATATGATGCATTTCTGCCTTTCTATCCCAGCAACACCAGAATAACGCACACAACCAACCACAGGAGTCAAATTCGCACCGCAAAAACCCTAACCAATCGGATGCTTCTGAGGTTCAGCCAGTTTATACACAACGAGGTCCATTCTGAAGAAGTATCAACTTAAACTAATCAAAAATAGTCCACCAATGACTCGCTAGCAAGTTAAAATAGCAAAAGTTTAAAACATTTAAAGCATTCTATAAATATTTAATTATACCTGTAACATTATTCTGTAAAAGTTAACACATCTTTATTTTCTTGTGAACTGTGATTTTAGTTCTATTCAGAACATTCTATTGGCAATTTTCAGTTCTATTCGGAAATTACCAGGTTTTCGAATCCCGGAAAAAAGTCACTAAGGCTTTCTTACATCAGAATGATATCGATTTCTGGCCCAAAGGGCGTAGAGGTGAAATCGTTATTTGAAATATGAGCATGAAAGAATTTTAAGCTCGTAAGTTAACAGAATGTTGAAACTATTTCCACGACTGGAACGAGTAAGAATATGTAGATATAATAAAATAATGCAAAAATACATATGAAATTGTTCCTTTTAGGTCTATAAAACAAAGCCTTATGAAACTGATATATCCAATTTTATGTAAAATAAAAAGCATTGCATGGACATAGACGGTATTTTAGTATTAACTAAAATAGATACAAATCAGTAATATAATTAAAGACAGATCAATTGGTATAAACACTGTAAAATCCAATTTTTTAAAAATTTTACAATAAAAAATTTGAATATTCCTACATATTTTAAAACATAAGGAATAAGTTGTAAAAATACCGTTCGGCTTCTCCTTATATCAGTAAAACTTTTATATTTTGCCTTACTCTTCTTTCTCCATATGAATATACATAAGTACTATACAATAAAGTTATACCTATAACCCGTTTTTTCGTTTAAAAATTATTTATTTTATCCGAATTCAGCCATTGACAGAAATTTATACCCACACTGCGTTGTGAATTTCGTTTATTTCCCACATCGCGTTTCGGGTATTTTTGACGTGCACAGAACGCGTTGTGGGTGTAATGCAAAGACCCACAATGCGAAAATACGAAGACCGTCGGACACACACAGGACGATTTTTCGTGTTATGGGCAATACAAATACCCACAAAGCGGAACTTCTAATTTAAAAAAAAATGTAAATAAAAATACGTTATTAAAAATTATGGCTATAAAAGATGTAAATGATGCTAAATGATGTAAATAAAAATATAAATTACCACATAATGAAACTTCTAATTTTATTTAAAAAATGCAGATAAATATAAGTATTAAACACAAAAATTTTTAGAATCAAATTTCTTCATTTATTTTTGCATATCAGCGATCCATGACATTTTTTTTTATTTACAAAACACCCGCTTTAACCTAATAAGGCTATGAGTGGAACGATAACAATTAATTACACTTTACTTATTAAATTACAATCTTTTAAAAACAAAAGTAGTTTATCAATATTGTTATTTGAGTTTAAAATGTCTTTAAGATTGTTTGGTAAATGGTATTTAATTCTATGGATATTGAACTTTTCGCACTTTTCCTTTAGCATATGTTTTACTGTAAGGGGTGTACCGCACTGATCACAAATTGGGAGTTCTTCTTTTTTAAACACATGTTCATGGGAGAACTGGGTATGTCCAAGTCGTAGAGGGGAAATAATCATTTGCTTTCGTCTAGATACATCGGGTAGTTCCCATGGTCCAATTTTATTTTTTATTTCCTGAAACTTTGATGGTGTGGATTTCCATTTATTGTTCCAGATCTCGAAAATATGTTTCATAAAGTAGCTTTTTAGATCCATACTGATACTGATACAGATTGGAGAGACATTTGGGTACTGTTATCATTTATGGCTTCTTTGGCATTTCGGTCGGCTGCTTCGTTACCTGCTATTCCAACGTGTGATGGGACCCAGGGAACTTGATACTTATATCTTTAGTGTGTAATTTATTTAGTTGCTCCTTTATTAGTAAAGCTAATAAATTTAGGTGTAGTGATGAAATAGAATCTGTCACGATTAACATTTTGTTCACCTTATTCGCATTTGCATGGAGTAATGCTTGGTAGATTGCATAAAGTTCTCCTGTGAATACGGTTGCAGTATCTGGAATTCTATGTTTGAGAATCTCTGTGTTGTTAATTATTGCCATCCCGACTCCATTTTCAGTTCTAGATGCGTCCGTGTAGTATACTGTGTAATCGGAATGAGAGAGTTAATTAGATCCCTGAAGTGTTGTGTGATAAGATTGGGGTTAGGGCTATTTTTTTACAGTTACAGTTGAGTATTGGAATTTTTACAGTCCAAGGTGGACATGAAGACATATTTTTGTATTGATATAAGGGTGGAAATTGCTTCCAGTTAAGTAGTTTAATTGCATGATGGATTCTGCGGGAATGTGGAAGATTGAAATTTAACGCATCATAGATATGTTTAAAATGCTATTTATTGGAATTCTTTTATTTACATGTATGTTAAAAGCGTAGTTTAAAGTTAACAGCTATCTACGAAGCTTTAGCGTGGGTTCACCTATTTCAGCTTGTATTTTATTTATCGGAGTTGTTCTGTATGCCCCAATTATAATCCTTAGGGAGGTGTTATGTAACGTATCCAAAGGTTTTAACGTTGTTTTGCTGGCAGATACATATGCTACGCATTCGTAATCCATCTTAGAACGAAAAAATGTGGAACGCTTCACGATTTTGCGTGTCATCCTTGCGCAGGGGCTATGCTAATCTTCTCTGTATCGTTCCAAATTTAGTATATGTACCGCCAAAGCGACTACGATCCATGACACTTTGAATTACATTGTTTGTTCCTTTGTTTACAGGAACATTTATTGTCGTCACAAAACCCTTTGCAGTTGCATCTGAGAAAACCTTAGTTAGCAAAGCTATTTTCTTACTACTAATATCATTTGATTTAAACATGAATTGCAAATCCGTTTGAAGGAGTTCATTTCTTGAAAATAATCTATCCACTGGTCCATTCTCAGTACTGAGTTTGTACAAGCCATCATTATTAATTTCAGAAACAATGGCTAATACATTTTTTTGGAGTAAATCAACCTCTATCAACATCCGGCAATCACACACATTTTATGCGATTCTTCTCTCTCATTCAATATTTTCTTTCTTCTTTGGGTTAACTGATCATTGAAATTGCCGTCATCTTTTCCTTCTTGTATATTGGGTGCATCCTCATTATTTTTAATCATGGTTATTATTGTCAAGGATTTCTAAAGATTTATTCATATATTTGTCTTGATTCTCTAAATTCTCTTGGCAGGGATCTACACTGTTGCTTTCTTCTCCATTTCTTAAATAATCATCATCATGTTCGTTTTCCATGCTATTTAATAATTCTTCCAAGTCTTCTTCATTCTGTAGTTTATCAAAGACATCTTTTGGAAAATCTGCATCTTCTAAACCATTTGTTTTTCTGCTGCTAAACATGGCGCCTCATAAGGGCTCCTACAAATTCTTCTATGAAAAGATTTGTTTTTCTTGGACTGTATAAATGTTATTATTATCGTTTACCCAGGTAATTAATATATCCCGGATATCTTAATTAGCCCTCTCTACAGAGCCTTGGCTTTGTGCGTGTCTTGGTCGGCCGTGAACTATTTTCAGACCAAGCCACATAGTAGTTACTTCTACAATAACCGAGTTGGCAAACTCACGGCCGTTATCACTTTGACCCATATATGGAGCACCTACTAGAAAAAAAATATCAACCAAGTGGTCAACTACTTCAAGTGCTGTTTTGGTTTGCAATGGTCTCAAACCCTTTAGTCAAATGATCCTGGTAGTTTAAAGTAAAGTTATATGGATCATCAGGCTCTGTTTGCATATCTATCACGTCAATCTGCAATATGATTAATAAAATTTTTTAATATCTAAAAACTATTAGTTCTTTCTAATTACCTGACATCTACAGTTTATATAGGTATTTACAAATTATAGGCTTGACAACCAAGCCTGTCTTTGGAATTTTTTTCTTTAACTGACACTAACTTGCATAAACTAAGGTACAAGTTTATAATTTCTCGGGTTATATTTCCGTATTTTTCCTTTAATTCATTCTCCATTAGTATAAACAATAAAAAAATGTTTAAAGACTTTTTGACAAGAATTTGACAGAGAAAGAGAGGTACCTAAAGAATGTGCCTTAACGAATAGTAAAAAAAAACGGTAATATGTACTTACCTTTTTCTCTTTTTTTTTATTAATAGTCCTTTGCTAACTCTTCGTAATTCTTGTGCTTCTTTAACCTCATAAATTAGTTTTTTATAGTTGCCTTCTTACAGTAGCGTAGACCTAATACTTGACTCCACGTAAAGTTTATTCAAACCATCCTCGAATTCCTTTTGAAGGTTTTCGATTGATTCACCCATTGTATTAGAAATTATCAGAAACTAGACTGAATAAAACTCGTGTTACCGGTAAGATTCGATATGCGATTTCTGTATTTCCCTTTGTGGATATTTATATTGGCCATAAAGCAAAATTCGTCGTGTGTTTCCGACGGCCTTCGTAGTTTCGCATTATGGGTCATTGTAATTTATCCACAACGCGTTCTTTGCACGTCAAAAATTACCCGAAACGCGATGTGAGAAATAAACGAAATTCACAACGCGATGTGAGAAATAAACGAAATTCACAACGCGTTGTGGGTATAAATTTCGGTCAATGGATAAATTCGGATATTGAATACAACATATATATATATATATATATATATATATATATATATATATATATATATATATATATATATATATATATAAATGAATTGCTGCTACCAACAAATATCAATGGTTGTTAACTTTCTATCACATTACTTTTATGTAGCTTTTAAGTTGTGTCATCAGATTAAATTTCTAAATTAAGTTCATAATACTTGACATTTGATATTTGACCACCACCAACAAATATGTCGATCCATTTCCCTTATAACAAAAAGTGCATCCTTCTATCTTTGTGAGTGACGGTTACCACTACGTGAGCGAGAACTTTCTTTACTCGGTGATCCTTTGTGATAGTGACATTTCAAGTTACGTGCCCTTTTTTGTTGATCTTTTGGTATAGTAATACTTCACCGCTAAGTGCGCGAGAACATTTCTCACTTTGATTAACTACAATTTACGATGTCAAGGAGAAGACGACCTGACTAGATCGTCGTAGTTAATTAATTGTGCGAAGAGCTACCTCACGTGCTAACCGCACTGATGACCAGAGAGAGATATATCGTATTGCTATATCAGAATTGCGTTCTTTAGTAAGTGGCAATGAAGTAGATAAGCTTAGAATGCAATGAGTTCGTGTAGATCAAACACAACAACAGCGAATACGACGTAATAAAATTGAGAGATCGCGCAGACGCAGTTATCCTGTGATCCGGCAATAGATTAATGTGTCGACAAATCGGTAACAATTTGGAAAGTGACAATAGTTTGTAAATATTATAAGGCGTTAAAATACAGTGGTGAATCTACTAGATTATGTTGTGCTGAATGCAAAGTAAAATTGCCACAATTGGTCACACCACTAGATCCCTTACGCCCTTTAGTTTCTGGGATGGGAAATAATTCTAAACACTTCTTGGCCAACATTCATTCAAAAATATAACATCTGTTTCCATAACATCGTTTGGAGCAACACATATTGTACAGGACAAGTTTATGCATACTTTCAAGGTATTATACCTTAATAGTTTTTTTATAATGTAATAATAATCACAATGTTGTGATTGTGAAGGAGGAAGATGAATACCATTTTAATATCAAAGTTAATTGAACAAGGTTAAATAATATTTTTTATTTTAATATATCTGAGTAACAAATTAAAAATTTATCATTTTTGATTGCAGGTGCTGAAACCAATAAAAAAGATAGTGCTATAAATTTCTATTCGTACAGACTTATGATCCATGAAAGTGAAGTAAATCAAACTTTGATGTGCCGACGGCTTTTTCATCAGTTTGGAGTTGACATGTATGTCAAAATTTAGACTGAACGATTTACATACATCCGTTTGAACCAACAAAAGCTTCGACTTGAGGAATACGTTTATCTCCGCGATGCTATAAATGCCGATGGCAATGTGAATAATAAGAGAAAAATGACGATTTTGCCAGCTATTTACATAGGAAGCATGCGCCACATGAACGAAAGATGCTATGTCATATGTTGGGCATTCTGGCCGCCAAGACTTATCTGTTACATTCACCTCTAACCAACAATGGTCTGAAATAAAGAGGGAATTGCTACATAGCCAAATACCAGTTGATAGACACGACATCACTGCCAGAGATTCTAAACAAAAATTAAAATCTCTCATGAATTTCTTAATAAAGCATCGCTATGGCTAAGTTCGTTGTTGGATGTACTCTGTTGAATGGCAAATCATTTATAATCACAGGATGAGAACGCTTTTATAGACGAGGTAATATATCATATTGCAGAACAGAAGTCTTGCAGAATGCCTTTAACTTATAAAAAACTTAAAATTTTAGAACTCAGTTTTCTTTTTAGAATTAATATTTTATGAAGTTTTTGACTAAAATAACTTTAATTTTTAGAAATCATGATTTCCTTTATAATAAATCATTTTCTTTTAGGCATGCTTTTTATAAAAAAAAAACATAAAATAAAAAACCAAAACAACGAAATCTAACAGTAATTTGCTTACTTGCTTGTTTGTATTTCTCTATATTTAATATACAGTGATGAGTGTCTTACCACCCGGCAAAATAGAGGAAAGGATAGAAGATAGATTAAATTGTGAGATAGTACGAGATAAACTAGTTTTAGACGTGGCTATTTGACTTCAGTCATAATTATACGGATGACCTCGAAAATATTTTATTTTAATAATTTCTGATGTTAGAATAAATAATTGAATAAATTAAGATATATTATAGTAAAAAACATTAATTAGTAGCGATTTTAAATTATAAATCTTTAAGTTAGTTAATAATAAAAATAACTCAACTGAAATATTTGACTAAACTAAAGGCAGGTATGTTCTGTCCGAAAACAATTATTGTATGTGGAATTGGTGTAATAGTTAGAGACGTGGTCTATTGACAAGAAGGTTGGGGTTCAATTCACACCAAGGATAAAATTTTTGTTTTATTCAATCAAAAAATAATAAAAAATATGATACATATTAGGCAACAAGTTTTCGAAAAACTCATTATTTACAATTTATTCTTATTCCAATGTTATAAAATAGAAATACAAAATAATTCAAATTCAATTCAAGTTTTACAGTCTTAAGTTGTGAATGCAAAATAATCCGGTGAAGACTGTTTAATGTCAAATCCATCACTAAATTCTCAGTGATAATATCAATTTCTCTGTACAGGTAATGATTTTCAAAACAATTGACAACATTGGAATGGATGCGCGCGAACAGCTGCCAGCTTTACAGCTAACCAAATCATCAAGCCTTCTGCCATCAAATAATAACATATCGAGAAGTGTTTTTGCACGGTAAACAGAAACTTTTTATTAAAAAAACAATTCGTAAAAATGGTTTTAACGATCGAGGAGAAAGTGCAAATTGTTGTCTGGCATGTGAATGGATTATCAGACAACATGATTAGACAACAATTTGTAAATATGTTTCCAAATAGGCCGGCTCCAGCACGATCAACAATTCAGTCTATTATCCGTAATTTTTTTTACTTATGGATCAGTGTTCGCTCCAAGAGGAGTTCGTAGACGAAAGGAGGTAAATCCAGATTTGGAACTAAGGAACACTTTGATTTGTACAAGTATTGAGCAAAATCCTACCCAATCAACATCTCGTTTCGGAGAACCATATGGAATTTCAAGATTTAGAGTAGGTAAAATTTTGAAAAGACATGGATACCGTCCCTATAAACTTCATAAATCCAACGAACAATTCCCTGGGGATTAATATAGACGTTTAGAATTTTGTCAAACTGCAATGGAAATGTCACATCAAGATGAACATTTTTTAGAGAACGTTTTGTTCACCGATGAATGTACGTTTTCATTGCATGACCGTCACAATTCAATGAATGCTCGGTATTGGTCTCGAGAAAATCCTCGTCAGATTTATGTCGCTCGTACCCAGCGTCCTCGAAAAGTAAATATTTGGGGAGGCATAATAGGGAATCATGTCATTGGTCCATTTTGTATAGACGGTATGTAGACTGGGCGGAAATACTTGGAACTTCTGCAAAATCAAATTGTCCCAGCCCTTCGTAATTTACCAATACCTTTCGATTCCATATGGTTTCAACACGATGGTTGTCCTGCACATAATTCTCGCATCGTCAGTGAATATCTCAGTGCGACTTTTCCTAATCGATTGATTAGTGGTCACGGAGATATTTTTTGGCCTGCAAGATCACCTGATCTTGCACCTTATGATTTTTTTATGTGGGGATATATCAAGACCAAACTATATGGAATTGAAGACGATAGGCCTAATTCTCCCCAAGAATTAAGAGAAAAAGATCTTTGATTCAATGAGAGGTATCAGTCCAGAAACATTAACTAATCTTAGACGAAACTTTTATAATAGATTGGGTTATTGTTCTGCTACTAATGGAAGCTTATTCGAACATTTTTTGTAAATACATTTCATTAGAATATAATACGTTTATTTAGAATATTTTTATAGAATTTCTACCTATTTAAACATTTTTTGTAAGTACATTTATTTAGAACGTTCTTTTATGTTTGAAGAATTTTTACTTTATTTTTGAAAGCACGACATTGTTTTTTCAATAAGATTTTCATGTTTTACTATAAACACTTATAATAAAGAATAAAATAAATGTTTAGTGATTTAAAGCAAAACGATATAATATCTGCATAATTTCAAATTTTAATTTTTAAAAAAGTAAAACCTCCATGTTGGATTCAAACCCTGAGCGCCTGGATGAGAACATCGTGCCTTGAACTCTGATCCACCAGACTTTTATAATTATTTAGTGACAGTTTGCGTTATTGTTCTGCTACTGTTCAAATCATAGTAGAAATTATTCTTGGTTAATAATTTAAAACTTTAGATTAAATAATCACTAATAATTAAATTATTTTATTCACATTTTTGCTTTATTGTGGTCAATCAGTTTTTACTTTATGCGAAATTAAAAAATGGAAATACGTCACACATACGACGTTACACATAATAATTATGACCGAGGTGATTTAGCTCGAAGCTAACGTCTAAAGGTGTAAGACTATCGATAGTGGTAATGTAATGTAATGTAAATTATAGGTTTCTATCGATTATTTCTCACCTCTACGAGTTTCATCTCTTTTTATTTTACAAGGTAACTGTGTTTTCTATCTCTTACGTTAAAAAGCCGGGTGGTAAGGCACTCATCACTGTATTTTCATTATAAAACTGGTTCTAAAATGAAATTATCACGTGTCTGTAGGTATATTGATTGCATACAATAATTTCATTTTGTCAACTGATTAATATTAATAGAATCAGTTGTCCGTTGTTGTCATGTAGTATGTGTAAATTTTGCTTAATATGTACAACGCTGATGTGACCAAGGAAGGATGAAACATCTGATTCATACTGTTTTGATATTAGTAATTATTTTACCTAGAAAACAGCTATAATGAGTATGAACCTCTCACAGACTTAAAAGCCAGGAAACAATTTGTCTCTCTTTAAATATCAGCCTACTACGTAAAATGGTATCCGAGATTTCGTTCCGATTCTTTTGCTAATAAAATAATTGTTATTTAATATCGTTTGCAAGCATTAAAATAAATACGGTGTCATTCTGTAGACGGCCTCACGTCATGACGTCACAAAATCGACCTTACGACCATTAAAGAGAAGCTAACCATAATAATATTAATAATATTCCTCAAGTGTAGTGTCCTCATCATCTTGTTCTATCAAGATTCGCCTTTGCAAAGAGTGGACAAAATAAGGCCAGATGAAATTGATTCCATAATTTCAGCCGAAATTTCAAGTATAAAGACCTAAAATTGCATGCAGTAGTTATCAAACACATAATACATGAACCTTGTGAAGTTTTCAACTAAAATTCACATTGTATGGTCGACGGCAAGTGTTCCAAGCGATACCCAAGAGACCTGATTGCTGAAACCACTACAAGAAATGATGGATACCCATTGTATCGTCGGCGGTCAGTTGTGAAGGTAAAAGGACAAAATGTTAATGTAATTGTAGGCAATCGCTGAATTGTACCATACTCGTCAATATCGGCCAAAGCTTTTGAAACTCACATCAATGTGAAATATTGTAACTCTGTTAAGTCGATAAAGTACATATGTAAATATGTTATTAACGGTAACGATATGGCCGTCTTCGCTGTAACTAATGCAAATGACGAAGTATCACACTACCAGATTGGTCGCTATGTAAATAGCAACGAAGCAATTTGGCGTATCTTTTTTTGCGATTCATTAGTCCATTTGGCAGTCCATTTAGCAAATCAACAACGAGTTTATTTTTATGAATGGAATGCGGAAGATAGAGCGGCACCTCCATCGTCGACAACATCACAATCGACGACAGTTTCATCACAATTCGTCAAACTGATGATTTTGTACGCACTTTACTGTATGCTGATATGCCACGCTATTAGACATGAGATGCATCATTGAGATCGTTTCAGAGTCGAAAACAAGGAATACCAGTTAAAGAGGACATCCAAATGTATTTGCATCAGACGCTCTGGGTCGCATCTACACAGTACATCAAAAAAATGGCTACTATTATTATTATCTGCGATTATTGTTGGTGAATCGATTGTAGTTCGACATCATTTGAACAATTGAGAACAGTTAATGGACATCTGTGTGTGACTTACCGTGAGGCATGTCAACTATTACAATTACTTGAGAGCGGTTCGGACTGCGATAATACGGTCAAGGCTTCCGTAATATCTTTATCACCGCGTCAAATGCGTTTATTGTTTTCGATTATCATATCGACATATGTCCTTGAATACAAAAGATTTGTGGGTTAAGTAAAGAAATGACATGTCTGAGGATGTTTTGCATCGTGTGCGCCGTCGAACGTTGAATCCTACACTACAAGTGACTGCAGAAATTTACAATGAGACATTGATCATAGTAGAAGATATGTGTTTATTGATGGCAAATAAATTATTGTCGTGTTTGGCAATGACAGCACCCAATCGTCATATATGCACGATGCATTAAACCACGAGTTGCAAAGAGAAGAACAGTACGACACTGAAACATTGGCCGAAACTGTTTTTACAAATTTTCCACAATTAAATCACCAACAAAGTGTACGACACTTTTAGGCCAGCGGTTTACCCCTAAAAAGACGCTTAGAAAAACGGAATATGCCGACTATTTTTTTTTGCATTTCTACCGCGCCGAACCTTTTTTTATTCGATTCTATATATTTCTTCAAGTTCAAATGTATTTTTGAAGTTATATTTCTATACGCGCGCTCCACGTTGGAAATTTGTATGGGAGTGAATCTGTGAAATCATTACATATGTAAGATAATGAGTAAGAGAGAGACAGAAGATATATTTTCTCTCTCTTCCTCTCTCGAATATAAAAATGTTCCTTTTGTATACATAATTTAATATTATATATATTATATAAAGATATATATACATATAATATTATACATATAATAAAATATTTATTAATATTATTATTTATGTGATATGTTTTGTATTATTTATTAAATGTTCATAATTATATTAGTCTTTTGTATTTCAAAATAATAATCTCAATAAATCACTGTATGATCCAGAACTGTCAATTTTGAAATATATTTGTGTCATATCCTCGGTAGTATAGTAGTCAGTATCCCCGCCTGTCACGCGGGAGACCGGGGTTCGATTCCCAGTCGGGGAGGACTTTTTTTATTAATATTATTACATTATTGTCATTTTTAAATACTTATGGATATTGCATTTTAATTTATATTGTATTATTATATGGAATTATGTTGCACTGTATTGTAGTGTATTTTTTTTTTCCGTCGACCATCCATTTATGATTAATTTTAACACCCTCAAAATCATTGATTAATGACCCCTATTAATGAATCATTTTCTATTAATGAACGATTTTATTATAGGCAACACAACATACATTGCTTGTATAATAATTTAACCACATTTAACGCTCTGTAATTGGGAGTGACCTGTGGTGTAGGCAACCAAACATATAGGTACCTATTTATATTCCCACTAAAAAATTATTTAAAATGACATAGCCGCTGTAAGTACTGTCTGTCATTGTATGTCATTATTTATCGTTAAGTAAATAAAAATTTAAACTAAGATATTTTTATTTCTGAAAAGTTCGGTCGACGGAAAAGTTTTGTAACGAACTCGTGAATTAAAATGGCGATTAACAATCTCGAACATATCTCAATTGTTAATAGCCCTTATTAATACACTTGTTGGTTAAATAACTATTATGTATATTATTGTCATTTTTAAATACTTATGAATATTGCAGTTTAATTTGTATTGTATTATTATATTCATAACAAAATAAACAATGAATTTTACTGCAGAGTATGTGTAAAAAAATTTTTGCATTCAACTCCTTTCATACATATATGAAAATAAAAATATACATTTTCATGAAAATATTGCTTCAATCCTTCATTGTTAGTAAGTTGTTATTATTTCTGTTTCTCTTTCTGCTATGTATTACCTATAGAATTACATATGTAATGATTGTGCAGATTGACTCCCAAATAAATTTGCATCGGCGAATGCGTGTATAGAAGTGTAACTTCCACCGGCAGTCCCACTGGACTGCCACACCCGTTTTTTTTTAAATTTCTTTCGAGTGGACCAGAAATTTTAATTACCAAATAACAAAAAACAATTTCTCGAATTGCTTAGAGTAAAATTTTTTAGACGTATCTCAGCGAAGTAAATACTATTTCTCTATTAATAATTTTTTGAAAAATGCTGTCTTAATTGTTGAAAAAATGTCTTAATTAGTGATTTTTTGGATTTTTTTCTAAAAAACTACTATATGAATTGCAATTCTACAAAAAGTTTTATAATACACTTAAAAAGTTTTTTACAAGGACAAGTGGTTTTGATCTTGCTAAAAATATAGTTTTAAATTTAAACAAAGACTTCTAAGCACAGCGCGCTTCTATCGCCGCAACCATATCTACACGCTTTTTATCGTACACAGCGATATATTGCATGAAATGCATATTCGATATTTGGTTCCATGTTTTGAACAAGATACAATCGATTTATCCTTCTCAAAATGCTCGTACTTGAAGGTTTAAAGATTAAAAAGCTTTTTATATAATTGCAATTCGTTTAGAATTCATTGCATTAATTTACAATCTGATTGCTTTTCCTGCTAAAGCTCACTGCGTTCTTGGCCAACGAAAAGATATTAATTAGGTATATATTCAATATTTTCAAAGCTTACAACACGATAATCCTACGTGCTCTGTAGACAGTGTTGTGTAGATGTGCGCAAAGTACACATGATGTTCCAAGAGGTCAATTTATAATTTAAGGAAGAAAGAACAAGGAAGGAGTCATTACGAATCCTGTTGTAAAATCAGGGAGACGACCACTGGAAATTAATGAAAATGGTAAAAGTGTAATTCGGAGAAAGGTTTATTCTTTTTATTTTGCCAAGGAATTCCAACAATTTCAAAAATTCCTGCCGTATTGCAAGATGATAATGTACTAGGCATCAGTAGAACTCGATTGTGGAAGATACTTCACGAATTAAATTTTTCGTGAGAAACCATTAACAGAAAATCAATGTTAATGGACAGTCCGGAAATCGTTTCTTGGAGAAGGCAGTATTTTAGAAAAGTTAAACAGCGCAGAGAAAAAAACCGAAGAATATATTATTTAGATGAGACATGGATAAATGAAGGCCATACGGTTTGGAAGGTATGGCAAGACAAAAATATTAAAAGCAACCGCCAAGTTGTGTTGGAGGGATTGTCCACAGGTATTAAAGTTAAAAAAAATAATCATTCACGGCAAAGCGAATAGTTTCCTACAACAGCGTGGAAGAAAGAGAATATTAGAGAGTGGTTAATTAATAAAAATATATCCTTTGGAGATGACCTTCTAAAATTGGAGCTTTTGCAAATCGCTAGACAACAGTCTTCACACGCATTAAGAATACATGTCGTAGACGAAATAGCCAAAAACTTAACATTACAGTTCTCAGATTGCCGCCTTATCACTGTGAATTAAATCCTATAGAGTTGATTTGGGCCCAAGTAAAAGGGGACGTGGCAAGAAATAACGCCACTTACAAACTTGCAGACGTTAACTTTTTAAACACGCTTTACACAATGTCACTGCCTTAAATTGGAACAAATGCATTCAACATGTGATAAAAGAAGAAGAAAAAATGTGGGACTTGGACAACACATTAGACATTATGGTGGAACCGTAAACCTTTTAGCTATTTAGTATTATTTGAAATTTTTATTATAGCGATATGTATTATTTCCATTGCTTTTAATAAAAATTTTTAACATTATTACAATTATGTACAAAATAAAATTATTACACATTGACAAAGTTTTTAATCTTGAAAAATTAAATTGATTGTTGCGAAACTGTGGACAAAATAATTTTTTTTTGTTTAAAAAACTGACATTTGTGTTACTCAAATAGCAAATTACATTTTTCAATTAATTATATATAATATGTAAAATTTGCTAAAGTTAAAAAAAAGTGATACTTCTTCTTCATATGTAACTTTTACAAATGCTGTGAAACCCATTTCTAGCCCATGTACGTTTTATACTTGTAAATCAAACCATTATAAGCTCATTAACTATTATTGTCTAGAAGACTCTTTAAAACCCTTATTACTATGGAGCCGATTAAATACTTATTTTCAAAAGGAAATTGCATATTCTTTTGCACATTCCTTTACTGCACTGACATCTGAAATGAGCTATAGATAAATCTCGTTTAAATACCATCTTTAATATTTAAAAAATCAAGTCTTTTCGTATGTTTTTTGCAATTTGGTTCGTTTTCGTATGTTTTTGTTTCATGAATTTGTTTTACATTTTTGACTTTACCAATGTAATTTAAAATATTACGTTTTTCGAGTAAATAAAATTCGCCATAGTAATGTATATTTTTTTACACCACCAGAAAGTAGAGATTTCTTCTTCTTCTTCTTCTTTATGTAGGCTTTAAAGCCTGTTTCTTCTTCAACATTAGGCTCCTAAATTGTTTAAATTATCGCATTATCTTTTTCTTGGTCTGTCAATACTTCTTAGTACATTTGGTGACTTATCTCGTGTTATTCGTACTGTCCTATCCTCTGCCATTCTACTAATGTGTTCGTTCCACTCCTGTTTCCGTTTTGTCACCCATCCATTTATGTCTTCTATATTGCATGCTCTTCTTATGTTTTCGCTTCTCTCCCTATTCAACATACTTTTTTCTGATATTCGTCGGAGTATTTTCAGCTCTGTTGTTTCTAGTAATCGTCTCGTTTTAAATGTGTTAGGTCTTGTCTTCGCCGTATATGTTAATATAAGTCTAATTGTTGCTTCATAGATTCTTGTTTTTGTGTCGTGTCGTAGATGTTTGTTCTTCCAGATTGTGTCATTAAGGGCCGATTGTTCGAATGCTAATCAAAACTTGATTGTAATCAAATATTTAATTAAAATCAAATACGTCACATTTTGAGGTTATGTTTACTGTTTACAAATCAACAATAATAATAAGCAATTTTTAATAATTTTGACAGCTGTTGTGACGTATTTGATTGTAATTAAATATTTGATTACAATCAAGTTTTGATAAGCATTTAAACAATCGGTTCTAGGAGATCCCGCCGCTTTACTTGCTTTTAAGCTTTGTCGTTGTACTTCTTCTTCAACATCTCCATAACTAGTTATGTCTATTCCCAGATATCTAAACCTTGCTTCCTGCTTTATTATTTTCCCATCAATTTCAATTTTACATCGTAGTGGGTATTTAGATGTCATACATTTGGTTTTTTCTGCTGATATTATCATATTGTATTTCTTGACTGGTGTATTGAAGATATGTGTTAATCTTTAGAGCTCGTCTTCTGTCTCGGCGATTAATGCGCTGTCGTCTGCATAACATAATATTTGAATTTCATTGTTCCCCATTCTGTAAACATGAACTTTACGTACTGCTTGTATTATTTCGTCCATTAATATATTAAAGAGAAGCGGGCTTAACGAGTCACCCTGTCTGACTTCGCTTTGTAATGGTATACACTGTGTTAGTTTTCCATTTATTTTTGCCCGTATACGATTCTGTAAGTAGATGTTTTCGAAACTCTGCCTGGGGGTTCTGAGCGCAAGGACTGGGTGGATTGAATAGCTCAGAAGCCTCGTTGCTATATACATAAGATATACATCCATCGAAAATAATTGACATAAGATGCCTCAACTCAGCAGATGTAGGTAGTGACCATAACCTAGTAGGTATTATGTAAAATAAGAATCATCCTGAAATACTTCCCACCCAAGAGAGCGGCGCCAACACAAACAAAAATCAGTCGAAGGACTAAATACGGAATCCACGGAATACTTATACAGGAGAAGAATATCAGAGAAGATCGCTGGGAATGAAATATTAGAAAACGTTAACATCGAGGAAAGCTGGAAAAAACTCAAAAATAACATAATTAACACTGGTAGAGTTTCTCAAAACAGATGGAACATGATTTCTGCGGAACACAAAAAGAAATATGGAGAATGATCAGAGGACAAAGAAAAGAGATGAACGAACTAATAAAAACGATCTACCGAAACAACATAGTAAAAGTACATGAAGAACTAACTGACCCTATTGAAGCTGGCAATGGGATAAGACAGGGAGATTCCCTGAGTCCTCTATTCTTCAACCTGATTATGGACGAAGTAATAAAGAAAGTAAGAACTACAAAAGGATACCAAATGGGAGAAAATAAACTTAAAATAATCTGCTATGCAGACGAACGACGCAATACTACTCTCTCAAAGTGAAGATGATTTACAACGTATGCTGCACCAATTTAATATAACCGCCAGAAAATGTTTATTTCACATGTTTATTTCCCCAAAAAAGACAAAATGCATGGTTACAATAGTAAATTTACCAAGATGTAAATTGGAGCTGGAAGGTCAGATAATAGAACAAGTGATGGAGTTTAAATATCTAGGCATCACATTATCTAGCTAAGGAAAGCTCGAAACCGAAGTGGAAGATCAAGTGAATAGAGCAAACAGACCACAGGTTACCTAAATGAAACAATATGGAGAAATAAAAATATCGGGAAAGACCCGAAAGGCAGAATTTACAAAACAGTCATCAGACCAATAATGACATATGCGCCAGAAACAAGACCTGTCACAGAGAGGACAAAAAGGATGTTAGAAACAGCAGAGATAAAAACACTTAGAAAAATCAATGGTAAGACACTATGGGACAGAGCTAGAAATACAGATATACGACGTAGATGCAAGGTGGAAAACATCAAGATTTGGGTAAGAAATAGAAGAGTAGAATGGAACGATCATATAAGCCGAATGACAACAAACAGAATAGTAAAGACGGCAAGAGACGGTTCCCCAATAGGAAGACGATCAGTAGGAAGACCACGAAAACGATGAAACGGTAACTTACTGGAGGCACATTGAAAAACAGACAGAGTCATGTCTATATAAAGAGAAGAAGAAGATGCCTCGTTCATGCCCACAGCCGGTCCCAAGCCCGGATAAAAGAGGAGGGCCAAAGAGCCAGGTTAGCATTCTATCCATTGTAAAAGAAAACAAGACTGAAAAAACCGTTGTAAAACCTCGGCACCAGACGGAAAGTAGAGATTTCAACGAACAAAAAGCACAGACTTTTTTAAAAAAGCAGATATTTTGCCGCGAGAATTTTCAATTAAAAATTAGGGTGGATTTTTAATACAAATCAAGGTAAGGGGAAAAATAAATATCTTTAATTTGCGCTAAAAACTCACCCGCTCGAACTTTCCGACTTCAGACTGCCCGAAAATTATTTTTACTTTAATTTTTGTTACATTTTCTTTCTTTTACAATAGGTTCCATCATGTTAATATATTTGTGGTCTCAAAAATTATCGGCCCTGATATTAGGTTTAAAAAACCAGCATTGACTATCTCTTTCGACAAACCTTTAGTATTTAGAATTATACATAAATCAATATAAAAAATACCATATAATTTTTTACAGTTATAAATAAGATATGCTTACCCAGTGGCTACACATTTTATTACTATTAGTTGCTTTTTATATAAAAAATTATTCATTCGTAAATTAATGTTAGCCCTTAGGAGTTGGTTACCAATATTATTGTCATCCCTAATTAATTAAAGACTTTATGAAAATATAACATTGTAAACTTGACCTCATTTATTAATTCGAAATAGAATGAAAATGAAATGAGTATTTAATGAAAGTACTGACCCATGTTCACACGCAAGTAACAGGTATTGTCAATATGTATACGAGAATCAATAATAAGAGAGAAAAACATATCTACACAGCGTTAAAACTTTATTAGGTTTAATTTTTTAAAACTCTTTGGTGCTGCTACCAGTCATCCGTATAATTCGAATCAACGGGATATTGTTTAAATTTTTGCACAATTCTATAAACGAATTTAATTATAAATATATAGGGTGCGGCATTAGTGCGAGGAAGTCCAATGATTCATTTGTCGTAAGAAATACGAAAACAATTATTATTCAGGTAAGGTTGAAGCATATATTGGACCATACTTCTGGGCCACCCATACTGACAAGGTGGAACCAACTTATCTTTTTTAATGGAACACCCTGTATATTTTTAAATACTTCTCAATGTTCTCGTTTTTGAAATATAAGGATTTGCAATATTATACGAGGTAGTTTAAAAAACAACTTGCATGAAATCTGTAATGAAATTGGGGATCTTAGTATTTTGTGTATTACAGAAACTTAGCTCACTTATCCTCTGAAAATAAATCGGAGTCTGCTAATGAAAAATCAACGGGAAGAGCAAGCAAGATGATACTTATTAGTAATAAATTTAACTCATATTTAATTGAAAAGTCGCCTTGGTGGATTTTCTGTCTTATTAGTCGTTTAACACACAAATTTATTATCTGCAATGGATATTTTAAGCTGATTTGGATTTAAGCACTCATCATCATAAATTGGAATTTTATCAGCCCATAGAACAGGCGGGTTTTAGAAAAGGCTATGGAACAAACGATCACCTACTGGTAATAAAAAATCTTATAGAAAAATGCACTGAATATAATAAACCACTAGCTTTAATATTTGTCGACTATGAAAAGGCATTCGACACCGTAAATCAGCAAAAAATGTTGGAAGTCTTGACAGAATGCCGAATTAACTATCGGTATATAAATATAATTAAACATATATACCAAAACGCAACAGCCAGTGTTAGAGTGGGTGATCGTCAAACCTAGAAATTCCCGATACAACGTGGAGTACGCCAGGGGGACACCATATCGCCGAAACTGTTCACTACGCTTTTGGAATATATATGTAAAAGGGCAAAACTGACCGACAAGGGCATAAACATAAATGGAGAAAAGCTTAGCCATCTAAGGTTTGCAGATGATATTGTACTAATAGCTGATAGGATAGATAAGGCCAAAGAACTTTTAAATCAGCTCTACCTTTCCTCGCTAGAAGGGGGATTGAAAATAAATATATCTAAAACCCAGATGATGATAAATCTTGTAGTCAGCGAAGATATATGCGTAGGAACAAGATCCATAGACCAGGTAATGGCCTATAAATACCTAGGTCATGAGATTCGCATAGGAAAAGATAACCAAACCGTTGAGCTTCTCCGTCGTATAAGACTGACTTGGGCAGCCTTCGGCAAGCTGAACCATATTTTCAAAACGTCTGATATACCAATATGCCTTAAAAGAAAAACGTTTAATCAGTGTGTTTTGCCAGTGTTAACTTACGGTGCCGAAACGTTGACCATGACAAGGAGAACAGTTCAAAAGATCCGTGTGTGTCAAAGGGCGATAAAGCGTGCTATGTTGGGCGTTTCACTACGAGACAAGATCCCAAATCGCCAGCTACGACAAAGAACACGAGTGGCTGATGCAGTAGAGAGAGTAGCAACACTAAAATGGAACTGGGCAGGTCACGTGGCTCGAATGACAGACAATAGATGGACAAAGCGGATACTGGAATGGAGACCAAGAGATGATGCCTACCGAAGTAGAGGTCGTCCACCAACTCGTTGGACTGACGATCTAAAACGTTGTCATAGGAATTGGATGCAAGAGGCACAAGATCGAAATAGATGGAAAATTATGAGGGAGATCTATGTCCAGCAGTGGATAAGCGAAGATTGAATGATGATGATGATGATGACTCATCATCATTCATCATCATCCAGTCTTTATTTATCACGTCCACTACTGAACACAGACCTCCCTCAAAACTCCTCCATTCTTTACGATTTTGTGCTTTTTATTGCCAATTTTTGGTGATAGCCTGATGTCGTCAGCCCAACGTGTAGGTGGTCTTCCTCTACTACGGTTGTTTGCTCTTGGCCTCCAATTTATAATTTTGCTTGTTCATCGTGAGTCGTGCATTCTCGATACATGGCCTGCCCAGTTCCATTTCAGTTCCGCTATGCGTTCCATCACATCAGCAATACTGGTCCTTCTTCGCATATCTTCGTTTCTTATTCGGTCCCGCAACGTTACTTCCAGAAAAGTTCGTTCCATTCGTCTCGGTGCCACTCTCAATTTCGAAGCCTTAGTCTTGGTTAGAGTCATAGGTCATGACCGGTAATACGCATTGGTCAAATACTTTTCTTTTGAGGTTAATTGGTATTTTGACTCTAAGTGTGTCTCGCAGTTATTCAAAAGCTGCCCACGCTAAAGTAATTCGTCTTTGGATTTCGCATGTTTCTGTTCATCACTGCTGATTATTATTTCATGATCCAAATACGTATATTTCTCCACCAGTTCTACCACGTTGTCTTGAATAATTAAATTGTTATTGGGGACCATATTTGTCACAAACTTAGTTTTGGTTAAGTTCATTCTGAGGCCCACCTTCAAACATGCAAAGTCCAATTCATTTAACATATCTGTGGCTTCTCCCAAATTATCTGTGATAAGGACAATGTCGTCTGCGAAACTGAGATGGTTTAGCTTTTCGCCGTCTATTACGCCGTCATAGCAAGTAAATAAAAGAAACAAAATAAGGGCTAGTTAGCCTAGAAAAGAATAATTAAAATTAATTAAATAATATTCTAATATCCGAATTAATAAGAATAAATTCGACACAGTTTAACGTATACATTTCAAATTAAAAACAAAGAATAACAATTGAGCTAGTTTAACATAAGCCTGAATGTTTAAAAAATTACGACACTTTAGACCTTGTCGGAAAATAATACAAGGTACGAATTGTTAAACAAGTGATAAGAATTGAGCTGACTAAGAAGTTTGACATGGCGTGATAAAGTTTAACACATGGAATAGATGGCATATTCAGCGAAAACGTAGAAACAAATCTCCACTTCACGCGTGACAAAAGAATCTAAGGTACGAGTTGGCAAGAGATAAAAACAAACGGAAGTTGGTCAAAAGGGTAGTAGCGTTCTGGCAACCGAGCCAGAGGGTAGTGCTGGCGCATCCGGTGCCAGTGGTACCTCGGCAGTCGGCAGTCAGCGCGGCAAGCGTTAGCTCAATTATCGTGATATTCATGTGCGACGGAAGGTAGAGATTCGAAAATACGAATTTTTCGTCTCGCTCAGTACCGCCATAACGTACAGTGAATTCCAGCGTTCATCCAGACTATTCCAGAGTTCCAGTTTGGACTACAACGCGTATTCATTAGCTAGGGCCTAAGTACGCTAAGGTAACGAACAATGTTTACTAACCATTTTGGGAACAATTAATAGTAGGTTATCCGCCTTTAAATTCCCTTAGTAAAATCTCTTCTCGTCTCCCTTCGCAAACAATAATAACCACTAATAGCTCATTGTGCGTTTGGTGTAGTAGTTGTAAAATTACGATTTGTTAATTATACAGTAAGTTGAAAGTGGCTTGTTTTATTTTACCGTTAGATAGAGACAAGAAGGGAACACATTTTTGCTTTGTACATCTTCCTGGCTTCTAACGCAAGCCCATAGCCTCTGACTCTTTACAGGGCCTGCATCGGAGTACCCTTCAGCCCCTATGCTGTTTGTCTTCCTACCCTCTTGTAAATCCGCGAGGGCGAAATCACGACCTATTCGAACTAGTGGACCAGTATGCCTCAAATTCGCTCGGACAGCTAAATCTCCTTTAAACACAGGGGATATTTCAGTGGTGACAGTGCTAAGCATCCCTTAGCTTCAATCCTAGATTTATTACAGGTTATAGCATTGTTTCAATCTTTGGGCACCTCTCTTTGCTGCAAACGTTTGCTGCTTTGCTTTGCTAAAATATCTCGAGATATTTCAATTAGCTTTAACTGATGTTACGGAAAAATATAATGACATATTTTTCCTAATAAAAATACTAATTTGTTTGATATAAGATCCATCCGCGACAAGGTTTTAAATACAAGAGGCAGAACTCTTTCTGACTTTATGCATGTAAAAGGTTTTTGTGTTATAAACAGGAAAGCTATTTCATACTCTCCCGCTTTGTTAACTTTTGCTAATTCTCTAGGAAAAAGTGTAATTGATTTGTTTTGGATGAACAGTCTTTGAAAATGAAAAGAACTGTTTATTAGTTGTCGTATGTCACTTAGTATTGTACTGAAAGATACCGGTTTTACATAGCTAAAAGATAATCCAAGGTAAGGACTGATTGAACAGTCTCATATTGCTGCGAAGAGAGCAGACTTTTTGAGATTATATCAAAAATATAAACACGAAGAACTATAAAAGTTTGTTTTTATAGATGAAACTTGGATTATTCAGAATGATTTTATAGGTCGCTTTTGCAGAAGCCTTATTTTTCTCCAATAGACTACCATGGGGAAAAGAACCAGGAAATTTTTTTATCGTGGATTGAAAATTGACTACTAAAAAGTTTGTCTAAACTATACCTAATTATAATGGATAACGCTCTATACCATAGCATGTTGTTAGAGAAAGCACCAAACACGATTTCAACAAAGACTGAAATAAAAGATTGGTTCACTAACAATAAATTGCCTTTTAATGAGACAATGTTAAAAAACGAGCTTTTGCAGATTGTTGCGCAGTAAGTACGCCTAATGAGAGTTTAGTTCAGGTTATCAATATTTATTTTTAGAAACAAGCCACCCCCAAAATATATCTTAGATGATCTAGCAGATGAATAGGGACACAAAGTGTTACGTCTAACATCATCTCACTGTATTTTAAATGCTATAAAATTAATATGGGAAATTGCCAAAAACCATTATAACAGGCATATTGGTGGAGATGGATATAAAGAATGTAAAGCTTTAAACATGTGAAAAGAAGCTCTACAAACTGTTGCCCCCAAGATATGGCAAAATTCGATAAGTCAGATAGGAAATGTAATTAAAAAGTGGTACAACCGAGAGCATATACTAGATAAGACAGGAAATTCTACCTATTATAATTAATATAAACGATGACAGTGATTAAAGCAGCAGCAGCTGTGACATAGACAGTTATTAGTAAATAAAGCATCTTATGGCCCCTTGAATATTAAAATTAAGCTTCTTTTTTTATAGGTTTAAACTGATGATGAAACAAAGTTCTTCTAAAATTCTAAAAAAAAATAGAAAATACTATAGAACGAGTTAATAAAATACAACATTTTCAATTAACTCCCGATTAATTTCATTTGATGTAAAAAATCTTTTTCCTAGTATTCCTCCTACAGAAACTTTTGTTCTAGTAAAAAATCTTTTAGACCATAATACTACAAATCCAATCATTACATCTGAAATTTTACACCTTCTCGAACTTTGCATAAACCAGGACTACTTTGAATTTAATAATTAAATATATACAAACAACAGTGCAGGACTTTTAATGGGTAATACTCTAAGCCCATTACCATCATATATTTTTATGGATCATCTAGAGACAAAGATTTCAAAACATCACGTATTCAAAAAGTTTTTATATTGGTGGAGATACGTAGACGATATACTGGTATGTTTTACAGGAACTAACAGACAACTTGATTAATTTTTATCGCATATTAATTCACTCCATAGTCATATTGAATTTACAATAGAAACAGAACAAAATGAATCCATTAATTTTTTAGATTTAAAAATCATCAGACTTAAAAATAAACATAAGTTCTCCATATTTAAGAAACCTACCCATACTGACACGACTATACACAATCCCCTCTTACACATCCCCTCTTACACAACATAAACTGGCAGCCTATCATAGCATGATACACAGATTAATAGAAATTCCGATGTCAAAATACACTAGAGAAAAAACCCAGTACCTTCTGCTCGATTACATATGCAGGCAAAATAAAAACAAAAATAGCCAAACACATAAAAAAGAATGGAATAACACCAGCTTTTAAAACAAACAACAACTTAAGCAAAAATATAAAAAACAACAAGAGCCAAAATAAAAAGCACTTAAACAGTGGTGTATACAAACTTAAATGTGGCGACTGCCCAAAAACCTACATCGGTCAAACTGCTAGAACCTTTAACAAACGTATAGCAGAACATAAAAGGCTTTCAATAACAGAAAACAGATTCTATACACGTGCTTCACCTTCTAGATCATAATCACTCTTTTAATGACGAATTTCAAATTTTTCACATCCAAAATAAAGCCCTTAACTTTCTTAGAATCTATGAAAATTAACAAATTAAAAAACACAGAGATAATTCTGAATGACCAACTTGAGACAAACAGCTCTCCCCTCCTCAACATATTCTGTTAAAGACTTTAAATTGTTAACACGTGCAAAAATTGATCACTTGAGAAATGCTTGCCGAAACAGCTTTAGTGATAAAATATTATAATAAATTTTGTGGAAGTTTTGAAAACAAAGTTTTTAGTGTTTTATTGTTATACAAAATGAATTTCCATCAAGTAACGGTCTAGTCCTTTACTTATAAAAAAAAGAGCCTGGCACTTGGGGAGTGCCGACAGAAGCGAATACTTCTTATGCAGGTTACTGCTGTTAGTTGTTTCTCCTTGTCCCAGGTTCCCCAGATTCTACTATTACATTTTAAATAGGCAAATAAAATTACACTGTGTGCAGTCGATTCATTTTTCTTGTCAAGCTTTGTATTTTTTTGTAAATAAGAAACAACTAAGTGCACTTAATGTATTTCTTCGTATTTTTCTCGTAGCACTACAACCCATGGTGGGTTTTGGCTGACTGCACAACTTGCTTCCATCTTGAAGGGTCGTCCATGTTGGGTCAGTGGGTAGCCCCACTGTTCTTAGATCTAACCATATATTCTCTCCTCTTCTCTATTATAGTCTCTCCATCGCAGTCGTGGACGTCCTAAGGGCTTCGTTTCTGTGGGGACTTCCTCCCATATTAACTTGGGAAGGCGGTTATTAGGGAGTCTATAGACATGGCCAGCCCATCTTAGACGTTGGGATTTATTCTCTTGGACTATATCGCTCGCTCTATACATCTGCTTGACCTCAGCATTTGTTCTCATTCGTTACTGGTTGCTATTAATGTCGTGATAAGGCCCAAAGATTCTTCTGATGATTTTCACCTCAAAACATCTAAGTTTTCTTTTAGTTTCTTTGCTCTTACTACCTTGGTCAGTCTCACACACATACATGAGCACCGGTCTAATTACCGTTTTATATATTCTAATCTTGTCTAATATATATTCTGATGTTCGTGTTAGGTTTTTAGATTTAATAGTATTGTGGAGGCTGTACATACATCTGTTTGCTCCCTAATTCTTCCTTTAATCTCTTCCGCGATATCGTTATCTGCAGGGATTATTCCTCCGAGATATTTAAAACTCTCCACTCTTTCAAAGTTGTATGGGTTTATTGTAATATTTTGCCCTATTCCATCTCGTCACTTTTGTCTGTTAATGCACATGTATTTGGTTTTCTCTTCGTTTACCCTTCAACCAGTTTTCTTTGCCTCTACCTTTAATTTATTAAAAGTCTCCTTCACATTGGTTACTGTGTTTCCCACAATGTCTATGTCATCTGCGTATGCTAGTAGTAATTTTGGTCCATTTACTGTCAGTAATTCTGTTTTAAGTTGTGCTGCTCTTATTACTTTCTCCAGGATGATATTAAAGAGAAGAGGTGACAGAGCATCTCTTTGTTTCAGGTCACTGCTTATTTTGAATGATTCTGAGAGTTTGTTACCTATCCGTACTCTGGATCTACAGCTATTCACACATAACTTAACAAGTTAAGTTAAGTTGGATAAGTTTTTTTGGAACTAAAATTTCTGCCATTGCATTCCACATCTGATCCCTTTTAATGCTGTCGTACGTTTGCCGGAAATCTATGAAGAGATTATGGATAGTTCTATTGAATTCCCATCCTTTTTCAAGCAGCTGTCTTAGAGTAAAGATCTGATATATAGTCGATCTATGTTTTCTGAAGCCGACTTGGTATTCCCCCGTGAAATTTTCTACAAACGGTGTCAGCCTACTTAATAGGATGTTAAGATTTTATATGGCGTATTAAGTAGGGAGTTGCCTCTATAATTAGAGCACTTCGTTTTGTCTCCCATTTAATGGATGGGGATTATGACACTTCGTGCCATTTTGTTGGTATTTTCTCTTCGTTCCATAGAAGTGTTATTAGTTTGTGTATTTGTCTTTGTCTTTGTATATCTATTTAGGGGTCCTCTATCTGTAGGTTTACCCCAAAATATATATTTTCTCCATGTTCTTCCTCTTGATGTATGTTTAGTAAAGTCTTGAAATATCCTTGCCATGTTTGGAGCAGTTCTGTTTCATTTATTATTATTTTATCATTTTTTCTGAGTACAGACACGCATCTAGGTCTGAAGCCTTTCTTTTCGTTTGACACTGATTTGTCAAATGCTCGACTATTTGACTGTTGCCTATTTATTTCCATTTCTTCATATTTCTGTTGCTCGTTCTTCCTTTTTTCTCTCTGATTAATTTTCTTGTTTCTCGGCGTGAAGTTGCATAGTTTTCTTGGTTGAGTTTACCGAAAGTACAAGCTGATTATAGCCGCAAATGTCAAACATGGAACAAAAAATTTCGGTTTAGCAGTGTTGGCACGTTTTTATAATGTAGATGCTGTATGCTTCAAATATAAAAAGATAAAGCTTTAGAAAACTACATTTTGTTTATATTATGTTTAGAATTCTGCAATTTTTGATTTGTATAAAACAACAATGAGTAAATATTTGTTTCTTTTTAGATTAATTGCCTTTAATTATTAGAATTTTTTTTAGCAATTGCCCTTTGATAGATTAGGGGATAGATTTTGCAATCGTCAAATTAGCAGTTGCCAGATTACAACAGATGTTTACAATTAATTTTGAAAGAGACAAATATTTACTCGTTATTGCTTCATATAAATTAAAAATTGCAGAATTCATAAAATAGTATAATGAAAATGTACTTTTTAAAAACTTTATCTCTTTATATTTGAAGCATACAATATATGCATTATAAAACATGCCAACACTGCCAAACCGAAATATTTTTAACATTTGCGGCTATATTCAGCTTGTACTTTCGGTAAACTCAAGCGTTTTCTTTACTTTCTGCTGTTCCTTGTTGAAGCATAATGTTTCGCTTTATCTATCTGTCGTGAATTTTTTCTTGACATTCTCTATTAAACCATTTCCTTGTTCTCTTCCTGCTTTTTCCTATTATTAGTTCTTCTGACTCCGTAATTTATTTTTCCATTTGTTGCCGCAGCCTTTCGACATCGTTGCTCTGGTCTATTGTATTTAGATGTTGTTTAATTTTTTGTTTGTAATTTTCTCGGATTTTCTCATTTTGCATTTCCTCAATGTTCCACGGTCCCAATGCTTCGTTGGCCTTAGGTTTCTCTGAAGATATTCTCAACCTGATTTTTACTCTTACTAGGTGATGGTCTGTATCTCCATCTGCTCCCCTGAGGCTTCTTACATCCAACACATTACTTCCGGGTCTGGCATCGATAATTACGTGGTCAATTTGGTTCCGCGTGGAGTGGTCATTAGAGACCTAAGTCTGTTTATGAATGTTTTTATGTTGGAACATAGTAGACTTTACAAGCATATTGTTAGCCGATGCTAGCTCTACGAGCCTTTGTCCATTGACGTTTGAGATATCGTGGAGGCTGTGTTGTCCTATTGTCGGTCTTAGGTTAGGTTCTTTGCCAATTTTTGCATTGAAGCCTCCACAGATAATCTGCATGTCTTGTTTGGGGATTTTCTCAAGCGTTCTTTCGAGTTGTTCATAGAAGTAATCTTTAATATGTTCGTCTTTATCTTCTGTCGGAACATCTGCGAATATAATAGAAATATTGAACCATTTTTCTTTCAGTCTAGTATAACAAAGTCTTTCACTAATGGACGTGAAACATAATACTGTTCAGGTATTCTTCTCTTTCGTACTACGAAACCTGTGCCAAATTCGTGTTTTCCTGTCTGGTTTCCACTGTAGAAAATGACCGCCTTGTCTATTTTTATGTTTCCCGTGTCTAGCCACCTTAGTTCTTGTATTGCCGTTATGTCCATTCCTACTTTTCTAACTGTTTTATTGCATGTTTAGATGCTCCCGTCCGGTACCAACTTAGAACATTTCATGTCACAACATTCAAAGTCCTTTTCCATTGTGATTGTCGTTTTCCATATGTATCTGTTCGATTCTGAGGCAAACTTGCAGTTTTCATAACAGACTGTATTTATAAGGGCAGGTTGTTGGCCTTCCGTTTAACCCTCATTTATCTGGACTTGGAACCGGCAAGAAAGACTGTTGAGCTACTCGTTTCACCCAACAGTCATTCCAGGCGAAGTTTTAATGTATTTCGACTGTATAAAAATTCCGCAAATGGACTTATAGACTGGACAGACTAAATCATGGTTCAGATTTAAGCATGGTTGATGACGAATTTGGAGATATACGGTTTTTCCTGTTAACATATTGATGCTTGTCGATTTAATGGTATTAAAAAGTCAAAATTAAAAGAAATAGAATTATTGGATTTTTCCAGTACGCCCATGATAGGTATTAATACTACCACAGCTCCTGCTATACACTTTAAATCATATAACTCATTTAGCCAATTTCCAGAATATCAAAAGGTACAATGTATTGAATAATACTAAAATATCGCCCTGCATACTATTTGTTTAGTTATTCATCGTTAGTGTCGTATTATTGAATTATCACAATTTTATTTTACTAAAAATAAAATTATCATTTAAAATACCCTGATTTATGTATGTATTTTGTTTTTAAATTTGTGAAAACCAACATAATAAAACTAAATTAAACAAAAATAATCAAGAAATATTTTTACCGTAATTTGCATCACTACCTTCTCACCACTTATTAATGTGAAAATTCAAGTGAATCTTGAGGCTATAATAATTTGACATTTTCATTGTTTGGGAACATAATTTGACTTTTCGTTCACCATCGTCATTATTGTTTTTGTTTCTTACACTATTTTGACGTTTTGTTATTAAGTTTTTAAGATAGTATAGGTTATTTAAATTATTTTAATTAATTGCAAAATATCACATCATTTTTCAATAGCAGAATATGCAGACAGTTTGAATAGTAAATAGTGATGAAAACAGCAGTTTATTGATTGAAAGTTGGCGCCAATTTGTTAAAGAATTAATAAACGATTTTTTTAACGACTTATAGTGCAGAAAACTTCATATTGAATTTGAATTAAAATAAAATTTTTATGTGTGATGAACAGTTGATAAAATAATAGTGTACAGTGTCCAAAAACAACATAAACAGGACCTGTTGGCCCAGAGAAGAAGCGCAGAAACTCCAGATGACCAAAAATGTAAGTGAGTTTGGCGATATAGTATACTATAATATTTACGAGGATTTGCCAGAGAATAATGATAATGATGATTTAAACTCAAATTCAGATTGTACAGACTCTGACACGGATAATTCAGGTCCATCAGATGCAAATTTTAATTTAAATTCGAATACTGTAATACTCAAAGGTCCGCCACTGCGGCTCAAGATGTGTCAAGTGAGGAGAAAATCACTAAAGCAAAGAATGCCGAAAAGACAAAAATACTGAAAAAAAATGTGCAAACATCAAATTACAGGGGTTGTTCAAAGGCACCCAAAAAGAAAAAATGTGCTACACCACAAGAAGCAGAAGCATACAAAGTGCACCAGCTACAGAATCTGTCAGCTACGCACAGGCAACCAGGAAGACACAACAGCCGAAAGAACTAAAATCCGTGGTCATTTCTAAAACAGCAATCATTATAGCCAGCCTCAACGAACAGTTGAAGAACTTCATATTTATGTTCGAGAAGATGATTAATGTAGTAACGCAATGGGTAGTATTGATGTAAGCAGAACTGTCTAACCGGTTGGACAATCCGCGAATAGGATCATGGAATTCAAATGGGCTAAAACAAAAAATCAACTCTCTGGACGAGTTTTCCAACACACTTGAACTAGACATCGTAGCTTTACAAGAAACTAAAATAACGGAACAAACAAAAACAAAATTTCTGGGCTACAGAAATGATGTCTACAGAAATGACGACAGGAAAAGGAATCAAACACCAAGTAATTCCTACACCAGATTGTCTGATCACTGTCATGTCATCAAATGTCATTTTGGACACAAAGGAGCCCACCATTATCATTGGAGACCTAAACTCAAGATCGCCCAAGTGGTTCGACAAAACCACAAACCGTAGCACAGAACCTGCATACTTCCATGGTGGAGACAGACTTCCTACAATCGTGGACATAGCAATTCTACAAAACGTGGGCCAATGACACAAAATATACTCAATGAACAAGGGTGAATCAAATCACAAACCATTTGTATTGACCCCGGAAGCAGTAAAAATAAACTGTTTGGAAACCTACAAGAAAAAACGGACAAGTTGACCAAACTACAAAAGAATAGTAAACGAAACTATCGGTGTAATAACAACAATAAACACAAAACAAGAACTAGAGGAATCTAGAAAAAACGATACAAAATGCTATCGCGGCCAACAACACAGAAGAAGAAACACCAACAGTAAGGGGACGATTCAAAAAAATTAGCAACGAGCTAAAAAAACTAATAAAGGAAAAAACAGAAAAAGACAAAGGACCAACAGATCAAGAAACAAAGAAGAAATAGGGAAGTAAAAAAATAATTAGAAGAACATCGAAACGAAAATTGGGACATATATCCAGAACTAATCCCAAATAAATTTGCGTTCTGGAAGCTATCTAAAATACTTAAAAAAGATAACAAGATTCCACCCTTATGGGGAAAATGGAATTGTGTACGCAGACGAAGACAAAGCGGAAGTTATGAAAAACACGTTAGAAAGAGAATGTAGGAAAAATTATCATTTCGATGAAGATCTCGACTTCACAGAAGAACTGTAAAGAAAATACAGAGCAATGAAAAGAAGAAACGGCAATATAGATATTACTTATACCTCCCCTGAAGAGGTCAGACAGTTGATCAAGCGCACTAACGCCAAAATAGAGCTCTGAAGGAGCTGCCATCAAAAGCAATAGTATACATAACAAATTTAATCAACCACATCCTCAGATTAAGACATTTTTCTGGTAGGTGGGAGGAAACCCACGTAATAACGATCGAAAAACCAGGGAAAAATGTCAAATTTCCACAGAATTATCGGCCGATAAGCTTATTACCAGCAATAAGCAAAATTGCAGAGCGGGTCGTACTAGCTAGGCTAAAATAAAAATCAGAAGAAATCGGAATAATACCTGAAGCTCAGTTCGGATTCAGATCCGAACACTCATGTGAACTTTAGGTACTGCGTCTAGCAGAATATATCACAAAAGGGTTTATCGAAAAGAAATATACAGCAGCCGCCTTACTAGATGTCAGTAAAGTATTCGACAGAGTCTGGCACGAAGGCCTGCTGTATAAAATGAACCAATATGGTTATAGTGAAGCGATGAAATGTCTTCTCTCATCATACCTAGCCGACAGAAGGTGCAGAGTTCGGATAGAACCAACCTTGTTCAAAGATGGAGCCATGGAGGCTAGTGTGCCACAGGAGCAGTGTTGTCACCGTATCTATACACCATATACACAGAAGACACTCCAACCGAACCCAGATTGTTGCTAAGTCTATATGCAGACGAAACAGCGATAGCTGTTAGCAGTACCAACCCAGATCTAGCAACAATACACCTACAAAGGGCACTTGACGAACTACAAGACTTGTGTATACAGTGAAAATAGCTGTCAATTCTGATGAAACACAGGCTGTCATGTAACAAAAAAGAAGAGGAGGACCAAATAAGGTTCTATCCCTATTCGATAACCAAATCGAATGGTCAAATCAAGCCAAATATCTAGGCGTTACGTTGAAAAAAAAAGCTGACCTTTACAGAACACGTGAAACAAACGATCCAGAAAGCTAAAATAATTAGAAGTCAACTTTCATCGGTTGGAAGAGTAAACTGAGATTTAAAACAAAGATTAGGATGGCAAACTGTATAATTTTACCGACACTAACATACGCATCGGCCGCATGGGGACACACTTACAAATCTAACAGAAATAAAATACAAATAGTCCAGAAGAATATGATCAGAGAGGCTCTGAATATACCTAAATAAGTTCCATAAAGGTAAGTATTTAGGGACTCAGAACAAAAGAGAATCCTGAGACAATGGACAAAAAAGCACAGGTGATTTTCAACGATCTCCGGAACCATCCTAGTAGATTATTAAGAGAGCTGATAGACTATGACGAAAACCAAATGACAGTACATAGTCGGCCCAGACAGTGGCTAGCTGGATATAGAGAAGACCCAGAAGAACATTGAGGAAATGATAGCCATACAGTAGTCGAATAAACGCAGTAACACAAGGCGCAAAAAATACCCTATCCTTATATTTTATTTCTTTTATTTAGTTATTTTTATTTTTAATACTTATAACAAAAATTATTTTGCCAATTCGGCGGCTGAGTGACCAAGCACTGAGTCACCGACTTAGGTCCGTGACTCGCTGTCCGGAACACACATTTTGGGACACGTCTAAAATCATGTAAAAATGAACTTCAGTCATTCATAGGGAAAAAAAGTTCTTCTAACTACCCCTAAAATCAGGTGGCTTAACCACATAAAGTAAAATAGAGGATGTCCAATTGCCCAAGGCATCCAAAGTAACTTTCAGTACAAAGCCTCCTCATTCGTTATGTCCTGCGATGGGGAGGGGTGGTTGGGTATAGCTTGAAGGGTCAGTGCGTGTTCGTGTGCGCGTGTGTGTGTGTGTGTGTGTGTGTGTGTGTGTGTGTGTGTGTGACGGAAATGGAAGGCCTGTCAGCAGAGAAAATCAAAGACGATTTCAAGAACGTATCGTCAAACGTTTCAAACGTAAATCAATATTTAAAAATTTTTTAATGTCTAAGTTGCATTTTTCCAAACTTTTAATTGATAGTAGATAAAAATAAATATGCCATTTCAATTGTCTATTTGTCTAATTTGTAAAATTCCTATTAGAGATATATTAGAGAAATTTTTTCTAAGAATGCCAATTCTTTAAAAATTGATTCATTTTTTTTAGCTTTAATAAATCAGTTGATTAGGTGGTGGTAGTGTAATATTTGACCAAAACATGAGACACATCCAGCTTACGGTTGAAAAGTTACGACGAATAGAAATTTGAGTTAAAATTCACAACTGTTATTAACAAATGCATAATGTGTTATGTTGAAACAAATTATAGAATTAATTTTATCTGAATTTATCAACTATAAACACATTTACGGTTGTGATGTTGCTAATATAAAATATTGCAAGTCTTTTAAATTACCAAATTTTATATCTATCGACAACGCCGAACTTTATGCTATTGAAAGAGCTTAAAGAAAGTTCTTATTGGTTGAACAAAAATAATAATTGAAAACTGACAGCTTTTTTGTAGTCACTATTATTTCAAAATAATTTTAGATTACTGATTTTACTCATATAGTAGCCTGATGTACTCAATTGGTTTGAAATGTTTTGACGTTTATCATAAAAAAACTTCTTCACGTAAATGAAAAACCATAGTAATTCGGTTATTTTTAAATATTCCACCAATTCAACACTGCGATGAAGCCCAAGCAGAAGAGATTGTAATTGTGTACGAGGAAGCGCATTTGCGTCCGTGCGAGCGATATTCTTTTGTAAACAAAAAAATATCGCACGGAGTCTCAGGAGTAGTTAATCTACAGTTTCAAACATTTTAAAAAGGTACCATGGACAGGCAATTTTGTACGAGGACCTGGTCAAGGACGCCCAAGGTGCACAACCGCAATTGATGGCCATTTTTGGGTTCATAATTCTACAAGAAATCGCTCATTGACATCAATGCACCTCAGAAATGGGCTAAGATTAAAAGAAGCAAACTTAAAGCCAAGACGCCCTGCAAAAGTTCCACGATTTCTTCGTGGAAGACGAAGACTTCTCCAAAATTATAAAGCTCGTCGTTTAGAATTTGTAAGAACACATATCTATTGGAATATCGACAACTGGAAAAATGTTCTTTTCACTGATGAGGCCACAATAATATTAGATAAGCCAGATGGTCGAAACCACGTCTACAGAAGAGTTGGAGAACGATTCGCCACCTGCAATCTTGCCCAGACCGTTAGTTTTGGAGGTACAGTCTGTCCCAAACCCTTCTTTCAGTGCGTCACTAATTTTGACATAATATAGGATTTTAAGAATGTCGAGAATTATTGCATGTCATTTTAGTTAAATTTGACAGTTGCAGGATAGTAATCCCTCTTTTTCTAATTGAAAATAATTTAATAATTTTAATATTTGTCTTTGTTCTTTCTCGATATATCTCGACATATTTAAAATATTTTTATGACAATAAATACAAAATTAAATTTTCACTGTAAAATGTCTGATAATACTAACCAGGAATGACAATTATTTTATCAGTTGACGTTGTGAAAGTACTGTCAAGATCGAGACCTTCTGCGTCAAATTATATTTATGCGCATCATCGATTGGATATCTATTTAGCGTATTCTAAACTCCAACCAATTATACACCCGTAAGTAGAATTAGCTTTACGATAAATAATTTTCTAAGTTCTATGTATAATAATCACAGACTCACGTTTTTTTCTGTCACTTCTAGCTTAATGTGTTAGAGAGAATTCGATCAACTATGACGCACTGAAAGAAGGGTTTGGGACGAACTATAGTGGCATATTGCTTTGAGGAGGTATTAGTTGGGAGGGACGCACCGCACTTGTGGAAGTGATTGGACGGATAACTGGTGGTTAACATATGTTGGTTACATTAGATTTGGCAGATTCATGTTAATGCACTATAATGCTCGACCACATGCCGCTGCCACGGTAAGTAATTATCTTGATGAGAATCAAATCCGAAGATTGGATTGCCCATGCCCACTATTTAGTCCGGATTTAAATCCAATAGAGCACATAGAGGCCATAGAGCCTTTAATGTGGGATAAGCTAAAACGCCGCATACGACAAACAAATCCCGTTCCAAATACAATAGAGCAGGGTATGTCCAAAATTTACTTGTAAGCATGCCGAGAGGTATGCAAGCAGTAATACGAGGTAGAGGGGGAAAACTCGTTACTGAACATGCACTTGTTTTAATTAAAACGACTTGTTTAAGCAATTTAAGTTTAGAGTAAAAAAACCTTATTTACCTAGCATGAAGCAATATTAATTTTTCGCAATTTTATCCCGCATAAAACCCTAAAATTGTTTATTAAACATTGTTAAAATAAACTCTGTTTCATAATAAACGACTTGATTGACAAGAATTTATTTTCAAAAAAGAAAAATTCCAAAATATTCGATATTTTTATCCATGAGTGTATTATGTAAAATGAATGTATATAAATATATATACTCCATGCAGACTTTACCAAGTAGGTATATTTTTAATGTGTTAATGCTGATACCCTGGAGCTGATATACATAGCGATCACAATCCAGTTATAATGGATTTTAGATTAAAAAGATTTCTCAAAGTCAAAAAGAAAACAGTGACAAGAAAAATAGACATCTCACAACTGAAGAACCCTGAACAGAAAAAAGAAATAAGTATCAAGCTTGAGGAAGAAATAAAAACGATCGAAAACTTGGTACAGACAGACATTGAAGTAACATGGACTGCTCTAAAAACAAAAATAACAAAGATACAAGAAGAAGACATCGGGTTCATAAAACACAACAAAAAACATGAATGGATAACGCAAGAGATCATGGACCTCATGGACGTAAGACATAAACATAAAACAAGCCCAATAGAATACAAGCGAATCAACAAAATCATTAGAAAAAAGTGCAGGGAGTCGAAAGAAAACTGGATGTCAACAAAATGCCTAGAAATCGAACAACTTCAGGAAAAATACGACACCTTTAATATTCATAAAAAAGTAAAAGAAATGACAGGTAGACACAAAAAGAGACAAGCAACAATATTAAAAAATGATAATAACGAAATAATTATGGGTACAGAAGACAAACTAGAGAGATGGAAGGAATACATACAAACTCTTTTTGACGACGATAGACCTTGTTGTCCACCATCCACAGATAATCGAATAAATGAAAAAGGCCCAGAAATAACCGAAGAAGAAGTGATTCATGCAGTAAAATCTCAGAAAGATGGAAAAGCCAGCGGTCCAGACAATATCAATGTCGAAACACTTAAACTAATTGCAGATAACGAAAGTAAAAGCCTAGATTTAATAACAGCACTATTCAATAAGATATATGACACAGGTAAAATACCAACAGACTGGCTAAAATCAACATTCGTAGCATTACCAAAAAAATCGAATTTCTCACAATGCGATGATTATCGAATATTAAGATTGATGTCTCATGTCCTTAAAACTTTTCTCAGAATTATCCATACACGAATTTACAAGAAGTGCGAGTTCCAGATGAGTGACACTCAATTCGGATTTCGAAACGGATTGGGAACACGAGAGGCTCTTTTTGCTTTAAATGTGTTAACGCAACGATGCAGAGACATAAATGTAGATGTATATGCATGTTTTATTGACTATCGAAAAGCATTTGACTGCGTTAACCATCAAAAGATGATCGAAATTCTGAGAACAACTGGAGTTGACGAACAAGACTTGCGAATTATCTCAGAACTATACTGGCACCAAACGGCAACAATTGAAATAGAGCACACAACATCCGAAGACATACAAATCCGACGAGGAGTGAGACAGGGTTACGTCTTATCACCGCTACTCTTTAATTTGTATTCGGAGTCTATATTCAGAGAAGCATTAGACGAGGTCCTAGGCGGAAGTAAGATTAACGGAATCAGCATAGACAAGATCAGATATGCTGATGATACCGTCTTAATAGCAAGCAACGCACAAGAACTACAAAATATAATAAATGCGGTAGTTCACCACAGCGAAATGTTCGGTTTACATCTAAACGTTTCCAAAACTAAAACTTTAGTATTTTCAAAGACACCAATAAACGTACAGGTGTATGCCAAGGGTCAAATAATAGAACAGGTAAATTCCATAAAATATTTGGGAACAAATATCAATAGTCAGTGTAATCCAAAAAAAGAAACCCTATCAAGAATCGAACAAGCAAGGAAAACATTCATGAGCATTAAAACATTTTTTACAAGATCAGACCTTAGTCTACAGCTTAGAATCCGAATGATCAGATGTTACTTTTTTTCTGTATTACTGTATGGCTGTGAAAGTTGGACAATGGACTCTGAAATAGAAAAAAGAATAGATGCCTTTGAGATGTATATATACAGACGAATGTTGAGGATTCCATGGGTACAAAGAGTTACTAATGTTGAGGTACTTCGTCGCATGTGTAAACAAAAAGAATTACTAAGAATAATCAAAGAGAGGAAAATGCAATACTTGGGTCATGTGCTGAGAGGCGAAAGATATGAATTACTTCAAGTTATACTGGAAGGAAAAGTACAGGGCAAAAGATCAGTAGGAAGACGCCAGAACTCGTGGCTGAAAGACCTGAGGAGATGGTTCGACCGCTCATCCGCAGAGATCTTTCGCGCAGCAGTTTCCAAAACTACAATTGCCATTTGGATCGCCAATCTTCGAAAGGAGACGGCGCAATGAGAAGAAGAAGTGCTTGGAGGACAAATCATTTTTTGTATTTTAATCTCATAATAAATTATTTATTTTATTAATTTTTTTGTTATTGCATATTACTACAAATGACAAAAATGCTGCGTATTCCAGGAAAAACATAATAAGTAAGTAACTATATACATATTAGTAATTTTGCTTTTAAACTTTTTCTACTATTTTTTTTGGGGGTTTTTGTGCGAATTGAAATGTTTGTCTCATTTATTACTAATAGGAATTGGCATAGCTAGCAACAAAGGAAAAGAATAGACTAAAATATGTATATAAGATGGAAGGCAACCGTATATACGTATTTTTGACTATTGGTCGTCTTCAGTACGGTGCAGCCATGTTAGGAAAACAGCATGTTAACTTAACAAAGGATCACTATAGGAGCAATGCGACCAATTTGTTTCAATATTGTTAAAAGACTCTGATGTTTCTAGAGCAACAACTAACACATCCACGGAGGAAGCTAAGCTTCCTGACAAAAGGAAGAAAATGGTTAATGCGAGTTAATATTAAAATAAAGGTAGAAGGTATTGACATAGCTCGCTTGTTTTTAAGAAGTTTTCTTATCACCTTCAGTTAACTAAGCTCAAAAGAGAACAATTTTGTGATATGGATTATGCAGATGATCTAGTTATAGTGGTTAGAGGTAAGCATAACTGATCGTATACAACGTGCCTTAAACCTAGTATTAAAGTGATGTTCGAAAGAAAAACTTTCAGTAAATCCTAATAAAATGACCCTTGTTTCAATTATTAATGGAAGGAAATTAGCAAACCAAAGTTCGAGAAACTTCTAGAAACAGCACTATCATTCTCAGCAGAGGTTAAGTGTCTCGAATCTATCCTAGATAGGAAAATTATATGGAATGTTGACCTTGCAAATATCGCCACTAAAGCGACAAGGACTCTGTTGATGTGCCGTAGTCTTTGTGGAAAAACATGCAGTCTGAAATCTAAAATGATCTATTTTTCATATACAAAGATTGTCACACCTAAGATAATAATTGGTAAGACTTGTAAGCCAACATAAATTGCTTGTACTCGATAACAAGGTAAAAATAAAAAAAATATATCGCAGATTACCATAAAAAAATCAAATAATGGATGTTGAAAGACGAAATGGAACTTCTATTCAGAAAGAAAAAATAGAAAAATGAGCTGAACTATGAAACGAAGCCCGAATGTAATTTGGAAGAAGATAGATAGTATTACTAGCAATACTAGTGTTGAAATACTTGGAAAAACCTTAGGAAAAAAGTGTAAAAATATAGAGACTTTGTGATATTTGAACGAAGGTCGAGAAAAAGTTAAGGAGTGAAAATTATGCAAACAGTGGCAAGAAAATAGGCCAAACATGCAAAAAAAATTTAAAATGTCGCAGATTACTATAAAAAATTAAATACGGTGGATGTTGAAATACGAAAAGGAAGGTCTGTTTAGAAATAAACAATAGAAAAATGAAAATGCAAAATGTAATTTGGAGGAAGATGGCTAGTATTATTAGCGGTACTAGCATTAAAATGCTTGGGGAAATCTTAGAAAAAAAGTTTAAAAATAAAGAGATCTGGTGGTGTTTATACGAAGTACAAGAAAAAATAAAGGAGGGAGAATTATGTAAACAGTGGCAAGAAAATAGGTCAAATGTAGATCTACAAAACTATAAGTTTGCTAGAAAAGAATCTAAAATATCAGTAGCAGGGCCGCATTTAGGTCAATGGACGCACTAGGCAATTCTCTAGTAGCCGCCCTTCAAACATGTATTACTTTTGCGAAAAAAAAAAATGCAATGAGAATTTTTTATTTAAACAAGAATACTTTATAAATGTATTTAAACTACGATGTTTATATAGATATAACAGAAAAAATTGTCATTACAGTTCGATCACATCAGATATTTCTTCCTCGATTTTTTTTTTGGCAAAATCATCTATAATGTCGTCATAATTTATCGCCTTTATTACGTCACTTTCTATGGACAAAATCGACAAATTGTTAAGACGTTCTTGCGTCATAATTGATCGGAAATTATTTTTAATTCTTGACATTTTCGAAAATGACCTTTCAGCAGACACGTTGGCAACTGCGCTGCATAAATAAATGCGCAAAGCAATGTCAAATTAGAAAAAATATCTTTCAATCAACTCTTCTTTAAATATTTAGATATGTCAATTGGTGATTTTACTGTCGTGTCCAAATGACCCTTTAAGTGAATGCATTCATGTATGAATGATGTATCTAGGTTGCCTTTATAAATTTGTATCAGATTTTAGAACTATTCAGACCAGCAGCATCTAAGATCAGAATAGCCATGATGATTGCCAACCTCCGTCGCGGAGATGGCACGTGAAGAAGAAGATCAGATTTTAAGCCTTTTTAATACTTTTTTTATTGTATAATTTTGGCAAATCTGTTATAACACGAAAACGTTGATAGATACGTCGGTAAGATTCCAGACATCTATTCAGGTCTCTTATCAGATTGTCGATTATAATATAGAATGTGTGGATTTTCATCTCATAACTAGTTGAAACGTTTATCATCGGCCCCTCGTCAAATTAAATTTTTCTTTTTCTCTTTCTTATTTCTTTATATTTTTTATTTGGGCATAATTTTTTGGCTTCCTTATAAGTGGCAAAATTATTTCTGATTGAGGTAAGGTAATTTATAAGAGCTTCATATTCTTTAACGACAGAACCCAGATCCATTGAAGGACTCTGGACATCCTTATTGGATAGGATATATTGGATAAAATATTGGATAGGATATATTGGATAGGTGTACCCTTTCTAAAATATGTTGCCAGATGACAGCTAATAAAGCCATTTCAAAAGTGTCCATTTTTTCAAATATAGAAAGTGCTTGATGTTTCACAGCTGCAGTTTGACATTCGTCGTTAGAGTCGTAAAAAAGCTCATTTTTTACTTCGCTGAAGCCAGTGTATAACGCTTTAGTTGCGCCCTTTAGTCCGCCCTTGTGGAATACCTAGTTTCACTAAGAGATTTCACAACAGGTGGTTTTAAGTTGTCAGTCAAAATTTTACATCTATATGTGGAAGCCGAGAAAAATGTATATAATAATTCTTGTAAAAACTCTTTGTCATGAAAAATAAACTTATATCTATAATGGTACTTTCAGGTTTCAGTATAGACTTTAGTTTCTGCCTAATGCGCAAAATACATTTACATTGAAGTGTATAATCGCTCGCTGCCTTTGCGGTGCTACCGACGGCCCAATAATCCCTAAATCCCTAAAGAATGCAATTTGTTTTCTAGAAATGAATGTCCACTTCTATTCCATTGACGGATGCACTTAAATCTTATTCGATTTTAGTTTTTATATACAAATATTTTTTGTGCAGTATTTTGCCGCCCTCTCATACCTTGCCGCCCTAGGCAACTACCTATATTGCCTAATTGATAAAGCGGCCCTAATCAGTAGCAGGAGCTAAAGTAGAAGCGTATACAAAGTGGTAAAAAACCAAATATAAGGAAAAGGAATCAAAAGATTTTATTCAGATTAAATGTATCCAAGATAAAAATAATAGAATAATATTTCACGAAAATGATGTCAAAAAGTGTTAGAAAAAATACTCTGACAACTTATTAAATAAAGATTTTGACAGAAATCCAGTTGAAATATCCGAAACAGCAACAGCTTCTTCTTCTTCTTCTTGTAGTTCCTTCTTCTATCGGAGGTTGGCCATCATCACAGCTATCCGTACCTTATTGGCGGCTGCTCTAAAAAGATCTACTGAGCTGCAACTATACCACTCTCTTAGGTTTCTCAGCCAGAAAATTCTTCATCTTCCTATGGATCTTTTACCCTTGATTTTACCTTGAATTATAAACCTTAATATCTCATATTTCGCACCTCTGGTAATGTGGCCTAAATATTCCAGCTTTCTTGTTTTGATGTGTTTTATGACCTCGCAATCCTTTTGTAGCCTTTTTAACACTTCTGCATTTGTAACTCGTTGAATCCATGGTATTTTCAAAATCCTTCTATAGCACCACATCTCAAATGATTCCAACTTCTTTATGTTATCCACTTTTAGTGTCTAGCTTTCCATTTCATACAACAAAGTCAAGAACACGTAGCATATTAAGGCTCATCCTTAGATCCAGAGGAAGGTCTCGATTGACAAACATGGTTTTCATTTTTATAAATGCTTATCTTGCAATTTCAATGCGTGTCCTTATTTCTCTACTTTGATTATTGTTTTCATTTACCCAGGTTCCCAGATATTTGTAGTTATTTACTCTTTCTACTTGTTTTCCCTCGATATCTAACCTTCCTACTGTATGTTGCTTAGAAATAATCATGAACTTGGTTTTCTTAACGTTCATTTGTAGTCCATAATGCTTCTAGACTGTGTGCAAAAACAGCGGTATCGTCTGTGAATCTTATGTTGTTTAAGATTTTTCCGTTTATTGATATACCCTGTTGTTCCTCTGATATTGCTTCCTTAAAAATAGCTTCGCTGTACAGATTGAATAACAATGGGGACAGCACGCAACCCTGTCTAATACCTCTTTTGATTACTATTGTTTCTGTTTCGACATTTTCGATTCTAACCTTTGCTTTTTGATTTCAGTACAGATTGACAATAACCCGTATATCTCGACTATCCACATTCTTTTCTTTCAACAGTTTTACGAGTTTCTGATGTCGTACTCTATCAAAAGCCTTTTGATAATCTATAAAGCAGACATAGAGATCCTGGTTCAGCAATGGTCATCAAAATAACAAACGAAGAAGAGGCTTAAGCACTTCAAAAAACAAAAAAAGGTAAAACAGTTCATATCCTCGGATGAAGTGTAGATAACTTTAGAAACACAGGAATAAGTTAGCTAACAGGTTTGTTTCATAGAGTTATGGCAGAGCAACAAATACCAAATTTATTATAAGGCAGCTGATGGAAAAGTACAGGAATAAAGAAACAATCGCTCAAATGGTATTTATGAATCTTAAGAAAGTATATGATCTCGAGAGGGTTTGTGGTCAAGAAGCAAAGAGTTCCCGGTGAATATGTGACGATTGGGAGATACAAACATGAGGGATTAATAACACTAGTGTTAGGACAGGTGTGTAATAGAGAGAGAGACGAAGTTACATGTGAAAAAAATGATTGCATCAGTACTCAGTGTACAATGACAAAAACATAATATTTGGAATGCTCATTTAAAGAAGGAGTTTCCGTTACTGCTAACTTTGTGTGGTAAAATTATTTTAAAAAGTACCTAGGATCGGTATTATACAGTAATGAAATCATAGATGGCGATCTATACGGGAGTTAGGGCGGGATGGATGGAGTGAAATGAAGCGAGTAGTATGTTATTTGACATAAAGATTCCAATGAAACTGAAGAAAAAATATATAAAACTGCCATAAGACTAGCTATGATTTACCGAATTGAATATTGGCTGGTTAAAAAAAGAGGAACGACGAACACAAGCGACGCAAATGGGAATGCTTGGATGGGAATGCTTGGATGGATGTATAAAAATAATAAAATTATGGGTAAGCATATTAGAAGAAGTTGATGGATGGCACCAATTAATGCAAAAATTGGGGAGCATAGGTTAAGACGGTTCGAGCATATTCGACGTCGAGTCGGTAATGACCCAATAGGAAGAATAGCTAAT